>NW_027497423.1:0-192036 GCF_021521415.1 Bidens hawaiensis
TAAGTTTTTAGTATGTTATGCACTATAATTTTAAGTTGAAAAATAGATCTTTGTGTTTAATTTATTTAAAATAAAACATTCATACCGATATTGTTATATTAAATACTAGATTAGTACCTGTGTTACACACGGTGGAACATATTTAAAATCATAATATGTATGTAACATCATATAAATTTAATTAAATACAAATGTTGTACTTGTAACAAATAATAGTTTTACATGAATTATAAGATATTGTAACTTATTGAATCATATATAAAAACATACAAAGAATAACAAAGATAAATAAAAGTTAAATTATTTTATAACTTTTACCATTAGTACAATAATAAGCAAACAAAGGAAATTAGTCTCCAAATCAACAAAAACAATTTTACAATGTCGATTCAACAAAACTACCTATCTCAATGTTGATTCAAAAGATGAACTCTCTATAAGACATTTATTACACACCAATAACTGTAATGTTTATTACTCTAAAATAGTACCCGTGTTTATTTTCACATCAATTTAAAACATTTATTACACATCAATGTTAAAATGTGTTAAAATTGATGAACAATATTTAAGACATTTCTTTTTATAAGTATATTATAAAATTATGTTACAAAACAAATTGTTATGACAATCAAAAATCTAAATTTATTTTTTCATAATACAATAAATAATTGATTGATCTTTAAAATAAAGTCTTAATCGATATTCAATAACATACTAAGTTTCATTCAAGTGTAGTTGACATACAGTTGATTCCCAATATATATCATTCATGAAATATGAAAAAACTTTCTCATTCAATTCTTTATAACTATTTTGTAGATAAATTGTGTTAAATAATCACTGAATACATATAATAATAATCTTATATTGTTTTAATAGATTGTGCTCTTTAACTTTATGTTTCTTTCAATATGTACCCATTTAGCCCGTTTCCTTTGTAGCTAAATTTTTTTACCCATTTAAAGATAATGTAATTTGAAATAGTTGATAACTATCTATGAAATTTGAAATGAATAATCAACTGTGTATTGTAAGTCTCTTGGACCTGTTTGGTTGCTGCAAATTTAAATTATTTCTAACAAATGTCAGACTGGAAATATATATATATATATATATATATATATAGTTAGTTAGCAAATTTTCATCTTAAAAAAATCTACTTTTGAATTAAATAACCTAGTGAGTGACCCGTGTAATACATGAGCGGGAATTATAGAAAACGTAAAATATACATATATGTTTTGAATTTAAATGAATTGTAAATGTTATATTTATAAGAACGGATTATTTTAGATGAATTATAAGGTATTACATCATGAATATTAATTAAACTGTAAGTGCATCATTTGAAATTAAATTATTATTATTAAAATTATAATAACGTACACGTTTACCAAAATTAGAGTCAAGTCATATTAATAAAAATATTCAAGTTGTTAACCTATTAAAATTCGGTTTTTGAAAGTATGGTCAAAGTCCAACTGTATAACCTATTTTTGTAAATTTAATATAAGTGGTAAAAAGTTCGTATTTCAAAATGGTTTAAATAAATAATTTTTACTATTCTCATTTAGGAATAAATATATATATATATATTAATAGATTTATTTGAAATTTGCATTAAATTCATAATAACTTAAAATATATAGAAATGGTTATTAAAACTAAATTTTTTTATTTAAGGCATGAATAGTGAAAAAATATGAAATGAGTTTATGATAATGGATAATATAAAAAAAAAAGGGTTGAAAAAAGTTAGTCAAAATAAGAATGGGAGTTATGGTTGTCTATATGTAAATGTAACTAATTAGCTTTAATATTTGAACTAAAAATATCCAATTTTAAACTTTGACAATTAATTTATTGTAAATATAAAAACAATTAACTTATTTACTTTAATATTAACTTCAATAGTTTCAAAAATCAATTTAGTCAATATATACCCAAAATGTTGAAAATGGCTGAAGGTGTAAATTAGTAAATATTACTTATTTATAAAATTATATCGTTGCCTATAACGATTATCTATTTTTGTAAAATATTAAAGTGTAGAAATAAGATCTACATGAATTTGTAAAATATAATATAAATTGAAATGAGAAATAATTTTGTAAATTAAAACATACTATAATAATATTACCGAGAAATCATGTCGTTTTTTACTCCTTATTAATTTATTGTTAATATAAAAACAATTACATTATTTACTTTAATATTAAGTTCAATAGTTTCAAACATCAATTTAGTCAACATATACCAAAAATATATGGATACTTTAATTTTCAAACGACTTACCTTCATTCATTTAATAATAAACTTATTTCCTCATTTACTAACTTACTTTAATATCAACTAATTAGCTTTAATATTTGAACTAAAAATATAAAATTTTAAACTTTGACAATTAATTTATTGTAAATATAAAAACAATTAACTTATTTACTTTAATATTAACTTCAATAGTTTCAAAAATCAATTTAGTCAACATATACTCAAAATATATGGATACTTTAATATTCAAACGACTTATTCGTTTAATTATTTATTTATTTCCTTATTTACTTTTCAAATAATTCAAAATAAATTTAAAATCAGGTTGTTTATAAATTAAGGAAAGTCAAAGACTATCAAATGTGTTAGAACTTACTTTAAATCGTCTAATTATTTATTTATTTTCGTATTTACTTATTTACTTATTTATAGATTATGTAGTATAAATTAATAACTTATTTATGTAAACTTTAATATAATTAGAAATGATAAATAAATCTGTAAATTATAATATATTGTACTATAAATAGAAATCATATCGTTTTTAGATTTATCAAAACACGGGTTACACGACAATAAGTATTTTTTTAAAGTTTTAATAAACTTATTATCCGTGTCTATATTTTTTTTATATTAACTTGTACAAAAAATATAACAAATTAACTTATTTACTTGATGGTCTAAAAACATTACAATTAAGTTTAATATTAACTTGAATATTTTCGAATACCAAATAAACTTATTCACTTTGACTATAAAGTAATTATTTTGAAATAATTCAAATTAAATTAAAAATTTATTTGTTTATAAATTAAGGAAAGTCAAAGTATAACAAATGTGTTAATGTGATAATTAAAGTATATAAATTACAATATTCATGTTAATTAGGTTATTTAAACAAATAAAGAAAGTCAAACTAAATAAATTGCATTAATGGGATAATTCATGTCTAATAGATTAACACACGCCGGAAAAAAAAATACAGATAAACTAATTTCGAATCTACGATTTACTAATATTTTATTTTATGTAAAAAAATTTATAATTATTATAAATATTCAAAAATGAAAAATACATCAATATTAAAATTAAAATAAATACATATTATAAACTCATGATCAATCCGTGAAATTAGATTATATGAGAATAAAGATAAAAAGGTTAGAGGAAGCAATAACCGAAAAAAACTTAACGTTGCCGGAAATACATAGATCAACATCGGAAGTTTATTATAAAATATAAACTTACCGGAAAATTAATACAAATCTACATCCATATTCGTCGGAATATATGAATATGAGAAAGGAGATCCGGCTAAACTATAAAAAGAGAGAAAAAGTTGATTAGGGTAAAAAATTAAGAAATGTTATGGTTTAAATATAGGTTAGTGGATGAGTTGGCATGATTATGAAAGACAATGAGGTGGCATTGATGTGGATGGCCTAGAATCTTGACAAGTGGAAATTGTTCATTGCTTTAATAGTATGTATAGATTGTGTATATAAAAATGATATTTATAACAAAATCGTGTCACAAATTTAAAAACTAAATTTACAAAGACTAAGGTTTTGTTGTAAAAGAAAAATAAATAAAGATATATTATATTTTAAAATAAAAAGAGAAACGACGAACAAATTTTAAATAATGGTATTAAAGAGATATGAGAAGACAATATTGTGAATTATGGAAATGTTAACCTTTAAATGTAATTTTGGTTTTATAGTTGATGAGAAATCACATTTATATATGTTAAGTCAAGAAATCAAAGACAATTACCACTTTAGTGGAGTTGATAAGCACATTTGGTTTGAAACTGAAGGTCTTAGATTCGAAACTCGTATCACACAATAATTTATTTTTCAAAATTTTATAGAGCCTTATGGGTCATGGATTATTATAGAAAGACGGGTCATGGATCATAATATAATAGGAAATAGTGACATGACATCTACTTGACATCCTATGTGGAGTGTCTAGTTAAATGTCATAATCAGGACAAATTATGTTGCCTTAATATATTACTTAGATTATATTAGATTAGATTAGATAACTTTAGACATCCTACAACATCGTTAAACATAATACTTTCCAAATCAACGTGTTTAACTGAGGCTACTATATGAATGAAGCGTTTTGGTAACATGTGAAGAAACTTCTTCGGTAATCTTGTTTCATTGATTATGGACCACAGTAATGCCGCTTTAGAAGAGATTTCCGATAACTTTCTTGCGTAGTCGTCCATTTAACTCGAACCCTTCATCTTAGTTCAAAGGATCGAGATCTAATATTAGGGTTTGGAGCTCGCTTCCCGTTCCATTCGGCATCTACATGACAAGTCTTTATTGCTTCCCACGTTCACCATCTACGCCATCTGATGATCTAACGACTACTTTCGAAACATTAGGTACTATTGTACTCGAGCGTATAAAAGATAATTCTGAGAGCTCGAATAGAAAGTTTCATCGACGCCCATTTGAAAGAGAGCATGAACCGCCGTCACGCTGATATTTATTTTTGTATTTATACTTATCATTGTTTTCTGAATTAGTTTTCTATTAATGACATGGCATATTTCACACAATGTGGGAAATGAAACCATGCCCCTCTAATCTGACTTCGTATGGAATTAGTGTGCGATGATTAGCATTTTACAACTCTTTTAATTGAGGTTTAATATCATCCTTTACACCATCTTGATGCTAAATTTTGTTTAATCATGTTTCTCGTGGATAAGGTTTAATATCATGCTCTAGACCATCGTCATATTATAAACATCTTGAAATAGACTGATCATACGCTTAGTCAAGAGTCCACAAGCTAGTACGTAGTTAACAAATATTGTTTTTTTTAGTGTTTATTTAGTTTATTAAATACACACTTAATTGATCTTGTATCTCAATTGTATAAAAATATACAATAAACTACATGCTAACAATAATACTTCAAATTCCCTTTCTTCTTTAATTATCATGCTCATTCATATGTAGGATTTATTAGGTGTTACATATCACATAAAATTCTATTAAAAGTGGGCATGACCTAAGAATCATCATCATCGTACTCAGTAATCTCATCAAAGTTATGGTAGGGTCTGAGGAGGGTAAGATGTAGACAACCTTACATCTACCCCGTAGGAATAGAGATGCTGCTTCCGGTAAGACGTCCGGCTCGATGGTAGTTTTGCATCAAGCCTTAGACATAAGGCACATAACACTCAACCATTGGGCACCGGTCGATTGGTGCATGCACTATTGTCTTTCGGCTATCAATGCTACCATATGATGCCTGATTAACTTTTCGCCACTTTTAACATTATTTTCACGAGAATAGTAAAATAACATCAAAATTAGTGCAATTTCACTTTAGCCCACCTGAGGGTTCACACATATATACATTATGTACGCGCATCCAAGCAGGGCATTGGTTTATATATATATATTACTCAAACACAGGCTTCACTTCTTGGCATCTAAGAGATCTAACGCATTTCCTGGTTGTTTTTGTTCGTCCTTTGACAACCCTTTTGAGGTACTTAAGCATCTAGCAATTAGTCATTAAACTAACGCTATACATTTACTATATCATGTATCTCATCAAGAATTACATCCAAATTCCTAGATATTTCTCTAACCCATTGTAATAAAACTGATTATATGTCCACATTCAACCATAAGTTATTTATTATATTAACATTGTAAAAATGAAGTATATCATATTATTTTTCTCTGACAGGAGCATGTGAATAAATAACCGTCTTTTGATTAATTAGGAAATTAACCTTCTTCTGTATACCCATGCATGATGTCTGGAACTCACATGCTACCCACTTAACACCTTAGTCTATAAATACCTTGAACCTTAGCACAAAACAATCACCAAACTCATCTCTACCTCTCTAACACAAACTAAGGGTTGTACATCAACTTAAGAGCCTTAAGCTAATACTTTTTTAATATCTTTTGTTTAAAATGGCTAGGTTGTGTAGAACCCTTTTGGTTTGTGTGTTGCTTATGCTATTTGTAACCAATGAGGTGTTGCAAACAAGTGAAGCAAGAAAGCTAGGTGAAAACTTTAAGTGTACCGCGGAATGCATTGAGGGAAAGGTAGTGGAGACTGAAGAAAATGGCTCCGCAAACGCTAGCCAAGTGTCACCTGCCGGTGTTACAACTAAGGAAGGGGATTTGGATGCTTTTAGGCCTACCACACCAGGACATAGCCCTGGAGCTGGTCATTAGAGACAAAGGACGCGTGCGGTATCACCTTATGGAGAATTAGGGGTTTGTTTTGTTGTTTGATTTTATGTTGTAGTTTCATCATTTCAGAAGTTGTAACTTGTAAATATCTCTATTATTCCTATTGTAGTCCATCGTTTAATTCAAGTTTTTCTATCATGTCAGATATTGCAATGCCCACCAGTATTACGATTTACAACATATATGTCCCTCAAGCTAGACATAAACCGTTTGATCAAAATGTACCTTATCGGGAAAGTTCATATTTACATATGAAAAAATTACGATAATAAGTTGATCATGTTAAACGTAAGAATAACAAAATTGACAGTTAATACTTAAATTAACAATTACGTAAAACCATGTTCTCGCGATACTTGCATTTGCTCGGGTGTCATAATACATTAAGCTATTAATAAGCAATTTTTTTTTCTTAACAATTGTCATAAAAAGACCCAAAAATCTTATTTCGATTTAGGTCTTCACATTTATTGAGTCTCACTTGCATACGTTAAGCTCTTATGATGAAATGAAGAACGTTCTATATGTGGCTCACATTTAAAAACCTACATACTAATTAATAACATAATAAAAAATAAATTAAAAATTTGCAAATTCTGTTTATAAATATATAACAGTGTATATGAAGCTAAATAAAGAAAATGCACTCTCTTAGGGTGTGTGTAGTGGGCGGGAATAAGGGGCGAAAAGGGGCGATTTTTTGGAGGAACACCGCCTCCCCCGGGCGATAAATGGGCGAAAAGGGGTGGGGGCGGGATATATTTGTCGCCCGGTTGAAGAAGAAAATAACAATATATTAAAACGACCGTTGTGAAACGGTCAAATTTAAAAAAAAAATAAAAAAAAATTTAAACAATATATATATATATATATATAAACATACACCCTTCTTCTCCATTTTATATCCATTTTATATACAAATCATACCCAATTTCTTACAAAAAATAAACAAAATGAATCCTACAAACAACCCGAACCAACCGAACTACCAACTCCCTCCTTTCGGCCAAGCGTATGGTTCGCAATGAGCCAACCGAACCAACCGAACTACCAATTCCCTCTTTTTGGTCAAACGTATGGTTCGCAATCGAGCCAACCGAACCAACCGAACTACCAATTCCCTGGTTTCGGTCAAACGCAATCAAGCCAACCGAACCAACCGAACTTACAATGGAACCAACCGAGCCAACCGAACCAACCGAGCTATCCGTATCAACTTTCCGACCCTAACCTAAACATGTACGCCAACTTTCTCAGCCCCAAAACACAATGCCGGCGTTCGGGTCTACACCAGCGGAGTCGGTTGCGGATACGCAAACATCACGGGCCTCCGGTTCAAGCAAAAAGCCGACCCGTAAACACAAAAAAAAAAACAACCGGGGGAGACGATGGCGCAACGTGATCCATACTAGCATTGGAACGAGGAGGGGGAGGTGGCCCTTGCAAGGGCTTGGATTAACATTTCGGAGGATCCCGACGTCGGTAAGTTTTTTAATATTAAGTATTTTTTAAAAATGTATTTAGTGTTTAATAAAATATATACTAATTGTTACAAATAAATTTAATTTGTAGCTAACTTTCAAGCCACCGGGGTGTTTTGGAAGAAAGTATTTGAAGCTTGGCTCGCGATAACTGGTAAACCCGAAGACTTCCGGGGAAAATAAGCGGTTCAAGCCCACTAGAAGGGGCTTAACGCCGATTGTCAAAAATTTGTCGGGATAATTAACCGGTTGAAGGGGTCCGGCTGGCGTAGCGGAAATAACGACGTCGACATTATAGGTCAAGCCTTGAGCGACTTTTAAGCTCAGGGTCACAATGTTGAGCGGCCCGGGAAACCGTTCAAGTATTTGAGTTCTTGGGAAAAGCTACGTCGTTGCTCAATGGAATGTGGTACCAACCGTTCCGGCCGCCAGACGATCCGACTCATCCCGGCCTTCAAAAAGTTCGTAGACATCGTCGTCGACAAATCCGAGCACACAAAACACACCTTCCGATGCTCGTAGCTTCTTCCTCGACGACACGGTCAATTTAGCCGATGATTTGAATATACCCAACGAAGATGAGGTAGAGGAGTTGCCTCGACCACGCGGGAGATCGAGGAAAAATAAGGGGGAAGGTTCGTCGTCAACACGATTCAATACGGAGCCCATTGAAATAAATGAGTGGGTCGGTCGTTTGGAAACAAATGCCATCGTAATTGGAGCCGACATTCGAACATCCAACAAACAACAAGAAAAACTGAACCAGACATTCGAATTAAAACAAATGAAAGACGACTACGAATCCCTCAAAGCGGAGGGGTTCCACGAGGATGCCGAATTATTGATGCAACGCCGACGTGAAAAAATGCTCGAACATTACGGATATTAGTTTCTTTTTTATATATGTATTTTTTCTTTAGTTATGTTTTTTAATATTTTTAGTTATGTATTTTTTTTAGTTATGTTTTTTTTGAATTTCTTTTTAATTTTAATGCATTTTAATTTAATTATTTAAATAAATTGGTTTTTATTTAATTAGTTTAATTATAAAAAGAAAATAATAAAAAAACACACTGTAGCCCCAACTTGTAGCCCCTACACCATTACACCACAAAAACAAATTTCCACTCCATGCTGACTGGGCGCCACGTGTCACAATTCGCCCCTAATTGTAGCCCCTCCACTACACATAGCCTTAGAGACCAACATATATATATATATATATATATATATATATATATAAACAGAAATTGCAAATTTTTAATTTATTTTTTATTATGTTATTAATTATACATATATATATAAACAGAAATTGCAAATATTTGTTGGTACTATACAACAAGAACTATGTACAATGCCATAACGAAAATACAATGCCAAGAAATATGTTAAACATTACATTAAGCGTTATTCCATCATAAGTTAAGTTGGTTGTAATTGAAGATTCAGATTTAACCGACCCTAAGGCTATATATGGGGTGGGGTATACACATCTCAATACCATTTCCCTCACTTGTCCCGTAAGTTTTCCCCCCATCTGTAAGGCCCCGTTCCCGGTAGCCCTACTTTCGTGTTGGATTTACTCATAAACACAGTTCTAAATATCAGAGTTAATTAAAACATTCGCGGAATATAAAAGCTTTCATAAAACATTTCATAGCAAAACACATCTTGTCTTAAAGCAACATCTTGTCTTTCAAAATAAACAAAACATTAAACTTAAACGTCTTGAGTCTTCCGATGCCAGCCTCTTATTCAGTGCCACGTGTCTCCTCAAGCGAGCTGCCTCATCCTACTCACCTGCGTGCATACTAAAAGTCAGCTACGCTGAGTGAATTCTAGTTAAAAATACATTATACAATACACATAAACTTATATCCTTTCAATCATACTTTCATACTTTCTTTTGTACTAACTTGCTTTCATATCTTATGTTATAAAAAGCATTACGCCCTACATTCCTCGAGTATTATTAGGGCTCGGTACCCTCCTTCCTCGAATATTAGTAGGGTTAGGTTCCTTAGTTCTTGAATATTAGTAGGGTTCGATTCCCTCTTCGTTACCATACAACCATACATCATACCTCGAGTATTATTAGGGCTCGGTACCCTTTTCGTAACCATACAACCATACAACCATCCTTTCCTTCTTTTATTAACTTTATCACGTTCATACACATAAGCATAAGTATCATACTTACCTTATACATAGCGTTACAACCTGACAGTACGTGCAATATCCGAAGATCGTTCACGCACCATCAAGCAATCATTCATATATTCACATTATTCACATAAGGCATACACTTATCTCTTAGGATAAGCGTATTAACAAACATATTGAGTATGCACACAGCCTCGAAAACATAACACATAATGGGGCTAGAAACTCACCTGAATCCTGTTACGCTCTCCGTTAATCGTTATTCCCTTCTTGAGCTGTGCACGGCTAACTGTATAATATTTACATGTATCAATTAACTAATATTACTCATGTTGTATTTCTATCTTTATATAACCCACAATGAACGGGGGTCCGGGGGCAGCGCCCCTGGCAGCGGGGTCTAGGGGCGGCAGCCCCTAGCAGGGTCCAAGGGGCAGAGCCCCTGGCTAGGGTCGAGCTGCCAGGTCAGCTTGGAAGAAAATTATTTCCATTAACTGTGGTAACACATTTTCCATTACAATTTCGAATCATTAATTAATTTGCTAACTCAAAAGTTCAAGGGATGAATTGTAATTAATTCATTCTTTTTCTAAGTCCAGGGACTGTTCTGTCATTTTATTAAACTTTCTAGTTCGTTATTCAGTCTTTAACGAACTGACTTATCTTAGCGAACTGGTCATTTGTAACGAACTGAACCCTCTAACGAACTGGACCTCTGACGAATCCGTCCTTGTACGAACCAGTCCACATAGCGAATCAGTTCTAGTAACGAATTGGACCTTTTAATTCGTTATCTCCTTTAACGAATGGCTATAACGAAATGGGGGGGGGGGTTAATTCGTTATCTTTTCCTTAACGAATCAGGACACGAACTATGGCTAGTTCGTTATCTTTCCTCAGGGAATCTACTTAACGAATCACCCTTAATTTGCTAAATTCCCGTTAGCGAACTAGGGTTAGGTCAGGGAATGTCAGAACATTCCATGACATACCCTTAACCTCGTATTACTTTTCCGGCGCCGCCTTTCCGGCGCCGTCATTGCCGGAAAGCCGCCAGAAAAACGCAAACTCACCGGAAAAACGATTTTTAACTCGTTTTTCACCGTTTTTCGCCCCGTTCGATCCAGATCTGAGCTAGGGTGATCCCTAAGCTCATCATAGGTTCGGTTTATACCCAATTCCACCCGGATCTCGTGATTTAAACGGTTTAACGGTGTCGGCTCGTTGTTTCGCAGCTTTATCTAACGGGTTAAGCTCATACAATATTAAACTATCGTTACCTCGGATCGGTGCTCGGTTTCCTTCTTGATTTCGGCTAGAGATAAGGAAGAACTAGAGAGAAATCTTAAGTGTGTGTTTTGGGTGTTGTATGGATTATGTGTGAATGAGGATTAAATGGATATTAAGGGTTTATATATTTATGGATCATGGGCTTAAGCCCATGGTCTTTCCTTCTTTCTTTCCTAACCCAAGTCCATAACCCATATTCATTTACCCAACACTGGCCCAACTCGTATTCTATTTATCTAAACCGATAACGACCCACTATGAAATAACGAAATTTATTTTTTATTATAATAACCGAAAGTAGGATGTTACAACTTAAACTATAGGTATACACCCGTAAACCGTGGTCACTAGCCTTACTTCACGTGTGACAAAAAAAAAGTGGGGCCGGTGTTCTAGGGGTGCCACGCACGTGACCCCTTTCACGTAGGATGTCACGTCGGACCCCTCATCCTCTTGAGGGGTGTATAGCGCCCGACCTGATTAATTAGTAACAACATTTTACATTAATAGCGTCTAAAATTTGTTCTCACTTTATTAAATACAATCAATTTTAACAATAAAGTAGGTCTATCAAACTTGTGCGTCATCCTTTCCAATATGGTGTAGTGGTAGGAATGGTTTTCTCAATGGAGACTCAACAAGACTGTGGGGGGTGAATGGAAGGAAGACTGAGATCTTTGTGATCACCAGTTCGATCCTGAGGTTGTCCGAGTTTTCTCTTTCTTCTGCTCGCAGCCACTAGGCAAGCAAATTAACACCATTGGCAACACAAAATGTTGAAAATGTATGAACGATGATCAATGGGGGTTGGAGTGACTTATTAGTGCCACCCTTTTTTCAGCTTCTCTGCTATTTTGTTGTAATGAATTAAGGTACATGTAAACCATGAATATGCAACTTTAGATAAACTAAATTTGGAAACAATACCTACTTCTTTGTAAAAGAGCAACACATTGGATGTGTGCACCCCCATTTTCCATAGGGTATCATGAAAACCTACAACTATGAAGTGGCATGAGTCATGTACGTTCTGGCTTTGATAAGTTCATGCCATTTCACAATACCGATCGCATAATTGTTCTACAGACAAACTAGAAATTATTATGATTAATGGCGATATTATAAAGCCCCAATATACTTGTATCATCATCATCATCATCATCATCATCATCATAGGTAAAGCACCACAGTTCATTTTGAACACTTCATATATTTAAAAGGAGTACTAATAGTTAGATATGCCATATTAATCGCTACATCACGCAGAAAGAAGCTCTTAGTTTATTTAACATTTTATACATGTTTATTCCAATAATCCAATACAAATATTTTCTGAGTCGGAACGGAGTATATATCAAATTTAAGTATATAGAATTGAGCGTAGAAGATGCGATGCATGGAAAAATTGATCTAATATACAGAATTGAACCTAGATGCTTTTGGTGTATGTATTGTTTGGTGATTCTAGCATCTTGTTAGTTGTTATAATATAATGTTTTGTTGGTCGTTAAAAAAAATTATCTGTTGGATTATTTGGAAAGCAAAGAATGACCGGATTTTCAATAACAAACATTTCTCGATTACCAACGTGCTTTATGGTATCAAATCTACCCAAAGTCCAAAAGTATATTTAACTTATTAATTACCAAGGTGCTTTATGATATCAAATTTACCCGTTTTGGTTTGTCTTAAGTGTTTTTCTTTCTTTCTTTCTTTCTTTCTTTCTTTCTTGTATGTTAGGGTGGCTTGCTGCTTGTAAGTTCGCTCGGCTTTTGTTCTATTTAGTAATATTTTGGCCATTAAAAAATTGTAGTATAATTAACCTGAATACAAATATTGAATTTGTCTTTTGTTATACCATACCATTTATAAACATTGATGTTTTTGCATGATCAGTGAGTGATTTGTTAATTCTCTTGCGTATTCTGCACTTGCCATATGACCATTATGGTTTGGTTGAGAGTTCAAACAAGAGGCACTGAACCAATGAATGACAGAAAATAAAGACAAAAGAAACTAATTTGACCAACCCCATTGAGATATTAGAAAAAAAGAAACATATATAATTAATTATATATAATATGCCAATGCCTTTTGGAGATACTCCTTAAGTACAACTATTATTTCTGTATCCATGATAGTTTGTCTGTCGTCCATATTAATATTAAAGTGTTCTCTAACCTCCTGGACCTAGGGAAGGCCCCTTTTGATTTCTTGTACCTTAAATAATATAGTTGAGAAACTTTATGTTAAATTAGCTAGCTGTTGACTGCGAATCTTTGTACCCTTGGTGGGTTATTAAAAAAATGAGCATGCCTTTCTTCGGAACTTTAAAGGTCAAGTGGGGGGTATGAAGTGATGGTTAAAGCTTGAAATCTTAAGGTCTCGGGTTTGAAACTTGAAATTTGAGGTTTTCCCTACAGTGGTGGGTTCCTGTGAGTCCAGCTTGAAGCGTCAAAAACAATATATATAGACGGTTAATATCCTGTATCAGGAATAATAATCTGGGTGTTAGGGGCAGTTACAGACGTTAAAAATGAGCATGTCTTTCTTCAGGAATTCAAAGATCAAACTGCAGTTGGTCTTCTGGTCCAATAACATATGGGTAATGGGTAAGGCTTACGATCTTAAGATATCAAGTTTGAAACCTGGCACCATAGCGGTGAGTCATGCCTAAAACATCAAATTTAGTACGGACGATTGACATACTGTATTAGGAAGACTTATGTAGACATTGAGAGTAGTTTAAACACTGTTCAATAAAGCAAAGATGAAGTGGTTTAGACCTCTAGTATAAAGTTGGCTGTCTTGAATAACCGCCAAGAGATTACTTAATATATTATAAAGGCTAGAGTTCTAGGAACCGTACAAAATGTAGGTATTATTGTTTAGAAAGAAGATAGCTGTTAGTGGGAATGAACATGTGAATGTGTACTTTAACTCTTTAAGGTTTGTCTAATGTAACCCTTTGAGTTCTTGAAGGGCAAATAGGCCTTTCAGGACCAAATGAATGACTTTGTAAACGTTTGTTTATACACGAATGGCACTCGTGAAAGCTGCAGAGATCACATTTGATTCTATATATACAATGAGGTGTTTATGCCACTTGGGATTTTGAAATATTAACCTTAAAGATCCAATCATCTTGGAGCAGCCAACTCATTTCAAATTCAGTGCAATGAGAGGGAATCTTTACCGGTCAAAAGTAGGATACGAAACATTTTCTTCTGTTTGTTTGTTTTTTTGTTTTTTTCTCTCTCTTCGAACATCATCATGATACAATATGCAAGACCAGCTATCTCCACACCGTTTGCAATCTGATCTCACACCGTCTGTAGACGGCCATCTAAAAAGACAAGGGATGGCATCATTTATTTATTGACAACACGGTTGTGGCGTACAAACCGAATCGTGATTTGTATTTTCTTTTAGACGACCATCTAAATTGTTAGGGTACGGTCGTCTTCAAAGAGAATAAACACCCGTTGGACTAACTTGAAATGCACGCAACCAATTGAAGCAATTATAGAGCCTAAGCCAAAGAATTTGGACATAATCTTTACTTTTTACCTTTTAAACAATCCACTAGATAAATTTATTGATCAAAGGTTGGCTTCACTTAACAGCTTCCAAACAATCTATTAGATGAACTTATATATTGATTTGAAAAATATGTTCCACTTAATACTCTAAACAATCTCTTCAACCTCCCCCTTAGCCATTAAGAATTGAATTTAATTTTGTAAATAGGTAAGATCATCATTAACTAACTGATAAACCATAAATTTATATATAGGTGACATACATATACTATAAATAACAAACAAACTAACACACGTATATACACGAATTACACTCATATACGATCAAACGAATATATTACATTACAATCTAATGTAGACGTACCATCGTTAATTGTTTTACACACATTAATCTCTGATCTCATGGATACAAAGACGGCATAGGTGATTTACAATGCATAAACGACAATGCTACATACAAAGACAAACATTCCATGAGCACCATGACATTTCGTCTTTGTTATCCAAGGTTTAACAATAAACTTTACATATGCACACACGAAAAATCTAGTCTCGCTTTACGTTCCAAGAACACCTCAATATTTGATCTTCACTATCAAGTTGACATATATCAAGCGAGCCCACAAGTCCCTATTGCTCATCGTCGACAATAAACTTATATTATAGATCTTTACATGTCAGCACATGATGGATACGGGTGTGGATCTACATTCTGAGGCCACCAATTCCCGCTCCAATATGCTATGCTCATCCAGGCTAGACACATGATAAAGTATTTGAATTCTAAGACAACCGATCCCTATTGAATCACTCGTGTGCGTTTTTCAATTCCTAGAAACAAGTGTGTGTGTGTGTGTGTGTTGTTTCTAACAGATTTGTGACAACATTCCGTCAGAAAGCCTGATTAGAGACAGCCCTTTGTTGCACGCACGGAAAACATGTTTGTCTTCGATTTTTATATGTCTAACAGCACGGACAAGCCTCTATCCCACGCTTAATCGGCCTAGATAACTCCTAATTAATACATTTTCCATCGCTCTCTTATAATATGCATTCATCAATAATTTTCTTAGCTTCTTGATCAATACACTCTTCAGGATATTTCACTGTGGGCGCTCTTAAGGTAATTAATCAAAAGAAAGGAAATCCACGCAACAAATTTATAAGAACACGAGTTGAGAACATTATAGACATGATACCGTACTTTTGATCATATCAAATGAATTCAGATACAAATTCAGATACAATATACACATCCTTAAGTGGTGAAATTGAATCGAAACAACGTTTCGCTTAAAAGGGCATTAGACTAACCTCTTACATCCTAACAGTGGTGACTAATATACAAATTAATTTAGTGTCACACAGTATTGATAAATAATAACTATCCTAAGTATTTATGAATAAATTTCAATAATCAGACAAACACTTGGCAAAGGACTTGGCTGTAATTAAGAAATATTTTCTGAAAAGAGCCTTTGAAACTAAACCATCCATTTCAACTTTACCACTTTTTATTATTTATGAAATCTTCCCACTAGTGTGGGTTAGACCATTAACACTTAAACTTATGCTTAATTTCTATTCATGCTCTTCAACTATAAATAGTATACCTTATATCTCATATTCTTGTAGTAAAACATACGTCTTTTGTATCTCTCTAGATAACTAGCACGAAATCAAATGGCAGAGTAATTCAGCTTTAAGTTATTGTGTGATTTTATTTGTTTTGGTATTGCTTACAAGTGACTTGAGTTGCGTAGATGGGAGGCGTTTGAAGTCCAGAAAAAGTTTAGCCAATGTTCAGAAGATTAAGTTTAATGTAGCGTCTTTCAAGTTTCGAAAGATATCATCAGCGGAAGTGGTAACGAGTAAGATTGAAAAAGTGGATGATTTCAGACCAACCGCGGGGGCTGGTCATTCTATTAATAACTAGTTTTTTTTTCCTCCATATGTTGTTTACATGCATTCACTCAAGACCTTGTAATGTGATTATTGTTTCTTCATTATGCCTAGTGTAATTGATTTGTATTATCTCCTCTTTTGTTATTATCTCCTATAAAACCGATTAGTTTCAGATAGCGTGTATCGATCTTAAATCGCTAGAAGATGTGCAATAATGAAAAAAGAATCTCTATAATAACATTTCAAAACATAAACAACACACACAAATTAGTGTTATATGTCATATGCTATTAATCATACACATAATCGTTTTAAGGCGTGGAGGTTTTCGATCGACCTAGCTTTCTCACTTCGTAAAACCTTCGTACATTCGTTCCTTCGTTTTACTATTTAACTAATCAAGTGACTATTCAACTAAATAGAAAATATAGCAATGCCTTTCTCTAATAGAAGAATTAACAGAAAAGCACAATGTGACTTTTACTTTACACAGTTCAAATAATGAAAAGTAACCCAAAAAGGTTTAAGGGTTTACATTGAATAACTTATTTTGAAAAGGCACAAAAATGTCCTATAACATTAATGAATTAAAGTAGAATGTGGCGGCTAAAGGTAATGAGTTTGGGCAATATATTTTGTTTTTTCAAAAGTGATTTTGGGCTTTATGATGGTTATGTTAGTTTAAGTTGAAAAAATTGACTAGTGACCCTTTAAAACTTTAAGCAAAACTTTGATTATTCAAAAGTTGTAAGAGAGTATTTGATCAGTCGCATGCATATTTCTCATAAATTTTGAACTTATTCATTAACTAGGAGTTTCCCGGCACAATTGGGAAATATTTATATTATCTTACAAGGCCGTTTAGGGCCGGCCAAACCGCTCAATGATCAAAACCCGCTTCTACGAGATTGTGACTCCGCTTGACGCCTAGCTCAGGGCTATCCAAACTGCTCATGCTTGAAATCCGATTGCCCCTCGATCGAAAAATGCTCATATGATTTCATGACTCAATTTGATCAATATGGGTTGATCGGCTGGGTTTGGTTTGTAAACGAGCCAAGCACGACCCTTGCTTGGTTCGGCTCGTGAACACCATAGGCTGGCCCAAGGCTAAGGCAGCCCAAACTTTTGCTTAGGGCCCTCACTTTCCAAAGGACCCCAATATATATAAATTTATGTTAGTCTGGCCCAAGTGTCTATAATCAAACTTCGAGTGGCCCGCTCTGAGTCCCCCGCTCCTGTTGTATTAACACAACTTTGTGTGTTAAATGTTTCGTCGTTGAGGATAATCCGCGCCCTTGTGTTCGTTGAATCAACGCTTCTGTTCATTAGTTAATTCACACTTTGCTTTATGTTTACATTCATGGTGTTATTTCTATAGTTTTATGTTTACATACATATATATTATGATAATCTATATGCTTTATAGTAATTGAACATGTTAAGTGGGAAGGAAAAATGTATGGGGTCAAAATAGGTTAATTGTTTTGGTTAGAACGCGTAATTTATTCTGGTTATGATTGAAAGTGAGTCAGTGAGATGGAAATTGATTCTATTTCAAACGCAATTTGGCTCAACTGAAATCAATTTGTTGTAAATTTTACAAGGGGGTGAAAGGTGAAATTCAGGAAGCGGGAAAAAGTAGGTTGTACTTATAGAATTATGACACGAGGCAGTGAATTGTTATTTATTTATTAGTGTAGAAAACAAAGTGGTGTGAATAGGTTTTCTTAATTTTTGCTTAATTAAATATGCTAATATTCTTTGTTAAACTCTTCTTACAACTCAAATATAAGATATACAATCGATAAAAGAGTTTTAAGGACTAGAGATGACAAAACTAATTTATAAAGGTTCAAGTGAGGGTTAACTAATCCACTTTACATCATTTCCTCGATTCTCAAATCAGGAGTTGCTCCATCGTTTCCCCAAATGATAGGGATCACCATGCAACATTTCACTAAGCAAAGGTGTTGGGTTTTAACAAGATTATCAAAGTGATAAAATCCCTATTTTAACAAAAAGGCAGCGGATATAAAAGTTTTAAATCTTGTTAATATGATATGTATAAAACCAATTTTAAACATGCAAAACCCAAACCCGGATCCAAATACGAATTACACACTATCAAATACATGCATGTCACTATAAGTCCATGCATGTTACTACTACCTTTCAATATGACAAAACCGGGTGAAAGAGATGATGATTGAAAGGTAAGAACTTGAATATGGAAGCTCCTCAAGCTAGCATACCCCAAGCTTCAACAACACACCACTTCTAGCTAGGATTTGCACTTGAAATTTTCTTCTTCTTTTCTTATGTTGGATGAAAATACCAAGAGAGGAAGGGAGAAAAGTTTACTTGGAAATTATGTGTGTTATGAAAGATGAAAGAGAAAGACTTGGTTTTATATAAAGGCATCTTTCTCTCCACCAATAATAACCATTGCATGTCTCCACTCACCTTGCATGTCTCCACTCAAACATATAATAATATTACATTTGAAAGAGTTATTATCTTTTTCTTTTATAAAACTTTAAACATATATATATATATATATCCATACATACATACTTTTATAAGTTTATAACTTATAAAACCTATTATATGTTAAGAGACATGCTTGGTTATTATTATTCACATATTGTTATTTAACCAACTTAAATAACACTATGTAATGTTCTTTCATAAAACATAAATCATCCATATGATTTGTTTATTACACAAGTACATTTTATTTAGAAACCCTTTCCAAATAACTCAAGTGTTAATATTCATTTGTTATGATCACATCATATATGAACGAATATTATCGGTGTTTGTCTAGCTTGTTATTGGGTATGACCCGACTTGGATCATAACGTACTAGCCACATCAATTTAATATGTCTCTTGGGCAGACCGAGTCCAACAATCTCCCACTTGCACAAGATACATAGAAGATTGATGCAAGTAGCAAATACCGCCTAACTACGGTTTACTACCCCTAATACGTATGACGAAGTGCCATTCAATAACATCATCCCTTTCAAGTCCCATACTTGAAAATGATTTAGGTGAAACTATCATTTATCCTTTTGCCACAAATGTCATGTTAAATCCAGAGACACAGAGTGATCATTCTCTGTTGATTTAACTTGTCAGGCCTTAGACATTTAACTCTCACGAATAAGAGGGACAAATCCCATATTGACTACATACGTCTCTCACTATCACCTTGTACTATACTTGAGCTTAGCCTTATGTACTGACATATTTCAGAGCAGCGAAGAACTAAGTCAAAGCATAATAGTCGATGAATATCAAGACCCAATATGTATCTCAGGTCGGAGGATACTATGAAGTTCGCCTTTACTCAAATTTACTTATGATCACAAATCCCAAGGATTCCATGCAGTAAAATTGAGAGCGGGTCAGTCCAATATTTATCCCATAAATATCTATGAACCTTGGCAGCAACCCTTTGCTATATTCATACCTCATGAATATCTACCAATCCAAGTTCATAATAGTCTTACTTTCACATTTGTTCCCACAAATATGAACGACTACGGACGTTTAGAATAATTCAAATTATTCACGGATTTAAACATACTAAAATGGAACATAACTCAAGAACATGACCATAACCAAAACCATATGATTGAGTTAAAATAAAATTGTTCCAATATCCAAATACAAATTTTGATCAAATCCAATCACTAGAATATCGAAGTCCTAAGGCGCAAGTATGACTCTCATGCTTCGGCCTTTCAAGGAGTTTCGTGAGTGGGTCCGCAATGTTTTGATCAGTGTGAACTTTGCGAATACATATCTTTCCCTTTTCAACTTCATCCCTTATGTAGTTGAATCTCCGCTCAATGTGCCTAGTCTTTTGATGTGCGCGGGGTTCCTTGATTTGAGCAATCGCACCCTCGTTGTCATAAAAGATCTCTAGAGGGTCCTGAATGGTACGAACCACTCCTAGATCGGCAATGAACTTTCTAATCCATGCAGCTTCTTGAGCTGCCAGGGAGGCGGCGATGTATTCAGATTCAGTGGTGGATAAAGCTACCACGTCTTGTTTTGCACTCTTCCATGAGAAAGCACCACCATTGAGAACGAAAACGTATCCCGATTGTGATCGAGAATCATCTCGATCAGTTTGGAAACTCGCATCAGTGTAACCCTTTATAACGAGTTCCTCCTCACCAGAGCCATATATTAGAAACATATCCTTAGTCCTTCTAAGGTATTTCAATATGCTCTTTACAGCCATCCAATGGCTAGTTCCCGGATTTTGTTGGTATCGACTTGTCATGCTCAAGGCGCATGACACATCCGGTCTAGTGCAAATCATGGCATACATGATGGATCCTATAGCAGATGCATATGGGATACTACTCATTTTGTCTTGCTCATCCTTTGAGCTTGGACATTGAGAAGCACTCAACATCGTTCCTCTTTGAATAGGTACCAAACCTTTCTTAGAGTTTTCCATCTTGAACCTTTTCAAGATCTTGTCAATGTATGCACTTTGATTCAAACCTATCAACCGCCTTGATCTATCCCTATAGATTCTTATTCCCAGAATATAGGCGGCTTCACCAAGATCCTTTATGGAAAAACAGCTTCCAAGCCAGGCTTTCACACCTTCCAAGGTTGGAATGTCATTTCCAAACAGTAATATGTCATCGACATATAATACCAGAAAGGTTATGATGCTCCCACTAGCTTTCTTATACACATAAGCTTCATCAGCGTTTTTGATGAATCCAAATTTCTTAACTTCATCATCAAAACGGTGATTCCAACTTCTGGATGCTTGTTTCAATCCATAGATTGATTTCTTCAACTTGCATACTTTGTTAGGATGTTGTGGATCGACAAAACCTTCAGGCTGAACCATATAAACATCTTCATTAAGATGCCCATTTAGAAAAGCAGTTTTGACATCCATTTGCCATATCTCATAGTCATAATATGCGGCTATGGCAAACAATATCCTTATAGACTTTAGCATCGCCACGGGCAAGAAAGTTTCATCATAATCAACCCCTTGAGTTTGAGTGAAACCCTTTGCTACAAGTCTAGCTTTATAAGTATCCAAGTTTCTATGCATATCAGTTTTCTTCTTGAAAACCCACTTACTTCCAACCAGCTTAGAATTTAGAGGTGGAGCAACCAACTCCCATACTTGATTGTCATGCATGGATTGCATCTCAACATTCATGGCTTCTAGCCATTTGTCACAATCAGATTGCGACATTGCATTTCGGTATGTGGTGGGTTCATCCGAATCAACCACGTAGCATCTATCCATGAAAAATCCATATCTCTCAGGTGGGGTGCTAACTCTACCAGATTTGCGAATGTTTTGTGTGTTTTGATCAACCATTTGATCATCCTCAACAACCTCTTGTTGATTGCTAGTGTCAACCAAACGTGTATCGGCTTGTAGTTCTCGATCCTCTTCGGGTTCTACAGTTCTATCAGTTTCTTCCATAAGGAACCTTCTTTCCAAGAACTTAGCCTTTCGAGCTATAAACACTTTATGCTCGCTTGGATTGTAGAAAAAATATCCCATCGAATCCGTGGGATATCCTACAAATATACACTTAGTGGATCGACATTCAAGTTTGTCAGGGGTGTAGACCTTAACATAAGCCTCACAACCCCATACCTTTAGATATGAAAATTTTGGAGCCTTTCCATGCCATATTTCAAAAGGTGTCCTATCCACTTTCTTGGTTGGTGCCATATTTAAAATACGGGCAGCAGAGATCACAGTGAAACCCCAAAATGATAGAGGTAATGAGCTTCTAGCCATCATGGATCGAACCATGTCCAATAAAGTTCGATTCCTCCTTTCGGACACACCATTATGTTGTGGTGTTCTAGGTGGAGTAAGTTGTGAGACAATCCCACAACTCCTAAGATGTTCTAGAAACGCATCATTGAGGTATTCACCTCCTCTATCGGAACGTAGTACTTTGATTGTTTTGTTGAGTTGATTTTGTACTTCATTTTGGAAGACTTTGAACATTTCAAAGGCCTCATTTTTGTGTCTTAACAAGAACACATACCCATAGCGACTATAATCGTCGGTAAAGGTAATGAAGTATCTTTCACCATTTCTTGTCATTGTCCTAAAAGGTCCACATACATCCGAATGTATGATACCTAATAAGTCTTTCGCCCTTTCATTTGTTCCATTAAAGGGTTCTTTGGTCATCTTTCCCAATAAACAAGATTCACATTCATCAAATGAATCAACATTTGATTTCAAAAGACCATTCTTTCGAAGTGTATGAATACGATTCTTGTTTATGTGACCAAGACGACAATGCCAAAGAAAAGTATTACTCAAATCCATTTTGAGTCTTTTGGTGTTAGCTTGGTACAACGAGTTATCAATGTATGAGTCATCATGAATTAATTCATAAATGCCATAAAACGGCATCGCTTTAAAATAAAAGACATTATCCATGAAAACATAAATACCATTATCAACAAACTTAAAGTCATAACCAGATTGTCTTAATACAGAAACAGAGATAATATTCCTAGTCAAACTAGGGGAATATAAAATGTTTTTCAAAACAATTTCCAAACCATTTGGAAGCTTTAAAACATAATCTCCTCGGGCTTGGACGTCAACCTTTGCTCCATTGCCCATGAAGAGACTTATATCTCTTTTCTTCACCTCATTTCTTCTTTTGAACCCCTGCAATGAATTGCATATGTGAGTTCCACATCCGGTATCCAATACCCATGTGTTAGAAGAAATAATATTAAGATCAATGTGAATCATGAAAGTTGTACCTGAGGTTTGCCCCGCATCCCTCTTAGCTTTCAACTCCTTGAGATAGGTCGGACAGTTTCTCATCCAATGACCTATCTCACCACAACCAAAGCACGGATCCTCAGCGCTAACCTTTAGCTTCTTTGGCTTTGGCTCCGCCTTTGCCTTTCCCTTGAACCCCTTCTTGACTTGCCCCTTACCAACGGCAACCTTTGCTTTTGGTTCCGGGTGATGCCTTTTCTTTGAGCCACCCTCATTGATCGCAAGAACGGGTAAAACCTTTTTACCCATGCCGGCCTCGGCTGTCTTAAGCATTGCGTGAAGCTCACCAATGCTTTTGTCCCATCCATTCATGTTGTAGTTCATGACGAATGTCTCAAACCTTTTAGTTAAGCCATTTAGGATTAAATCCGTGGCTAACTCTTTTGAGACGGGACAGTTAAGCCGATCAATGTGGCTCTTCATCTTAAGTACATAAGATGAAACAGATTGGGTTTTTTCCATATGACATGCATGAAGCGCTCGAACCGTTTCGAATCGCTCAACCCGAGCTTGAGTAAGGAACATTTCCTTAAGTTGGGTTATCATGTCATACGCCCCATGATTCTCGAAATCCTTTTGGATCTCGGGAATCATTGTTCCCAACATGAGGCAAGAAACTTGCACCGAATCCTCGGTGTATTTTAACCAATCCGCATAGGCATCCAAGTTATTGACATCGGGTTCATCGGGAATAGGATCGTCTAAAATATAAGACTTCTTTTCTTGCTTGAGAACAATTCTCAAGTTTCGATACCAATCCATGAAGTTGTTAAAGTTTAGACGATCCTTATCCAGAATGGATCTTAGTGATAGATTATGCACGTGTGGGATAATTGCGTTCGGTGCATTGTTTGCGGCCATCTAAAAGAATTTTAACAAAGTTCAAATTAGTATTTTCGATATTAATAAAATTTTAATCTTTTATACCCTTTAAATGTCTCCAAGACAATTATTGATTAAAATCTAGAACCCAACGTTTCATTCAAATAGTAGTTAGGTGACTTTTATCCTACTATTCGAATTAACAAGGTAGTCAACGTTTGACAATTGCAACCCTTTGCAACTTCTAGTTTTATGGGATCGGTTAAACATCATATGTTTAGTTGGTATGTTAAATCCCATCAACACCTTTGAACGCCATGTTAAGGTGATCCTATAGTCATGGTTTCAAATCAAGTCGTCCTACTTATACACACGTGTGAGTTTACTCATACAAGTGGTTAGGTGATCCTAATGCCAAAAGTACTTGTAAAATCACCTTAAGATCACAAGTTTTCTTAAAAGTGCTTAGGTGATCCTAACTCACTTTCAAGTCCACAAGTGACTTAAGTGTCGTATAAAAGGATGGTGTTTAACTTGTTTTTAGAAAGGGATTTTAGTTTTCTAAATTCTAGATTGGAAAACTATTTATTGTACCTTTCATTTGCATGCATTCAAATGTATGGTACTTAGTTGAAAAACCCATTTTCAAAGTTCCAATTAATAAAACCCATTTTTATTATGAAATCATTAGTTATTAATAAAACCAATTTTTATCACCTAACGATTTCTAAGGAACCAATTTTATGCTAGTTGATTTTAAGTTGTTAAGCAAACCATATTGCAAATAATAAGTAAATCAACCATGCAAGCATAAAATATACACAACCACAAGTTCATAACCATAGCCTCCTAATATTGACCACACTTGTTGACCGAAGACAAGTGTGTCAAAAAGTCTCTCCTAAGGGACCAAAAAGAACATGCACTTGTGTCGGTGAACTCCCACTTGATTCCGCATCCATATGCTCCAAGTGTGTACTCCCGGTGTTGTGGTCTTCATCATTTTATTTGGGCTTCCATCCATGCATCTTCTTTTACAAAATATATCCTAATACATTTTTCTAGTAAAAGAAACACATCTAATCTACTTATTATTACAAGCCATATGAATGAATAAATAGATTACAAACCCAAATAAATATTACAACCAAATCGAATGAACAAACAACCAACACAATCATTCAACCAAGGCCATGGCTAGGTTATGAACATCTATTACACATCCAAATATGCAATTATACAAGACCAAAATGGTTCCCCTTTTTGCCTCAAAACTTTCAGCCAAAGCTTAAGCAAACCGAAAGTTTCGGGTTTAGTCCAAACAAACTAAACAATCATCCAAATGACTTGGTTTTTCAAGATTACCACATGCATGTAAAGTATAACCTTGAAAAACCATGGGGTAACCAAAACCCCAAAAAGTTTCGGCCAAATGGTGAAACCCACCATAAACCCGAAAAATTTTGGGTCTAATGAAGCATGCATTCATATAAGCGGCTCTTGATGCCATTGTTGGGTTTTAACAAGATTATCAAAGTGATAAAATCCCTATTTTAACAAAAAGGCAGCGGATATAAAAGTTTTAAATCTTGTTAATATGATATGTATAAAACCAATTTTAAACATGCAAAACCCAAACCCGGATCCAAATACGAATTACACACTATCAAATACATGCATGTCACTATAAGTCCATGCATGTTACTACTACCTTTCAATATGACAAAACCGGGTGAAAGAGATGATGATTGAAAGGTAAGAACTTGAATATGGAAGCTCCTCAAGCTAGCATACCCCAAGCTTCAACAACACACCACTTCTAGCTAGGATTTGCACTTGAAATTTTCTTCTTCTTTTCTTATGTTGGATGAAAATACCCAAGAGAGGAAGAGAGAAAAGTTTACTTGGAAATTATGTGTGTTATGAAAGAATGAAAGAGAAAGACTTGGTTTTATATAAAGGCATCTTTCTCTCCACCAATAATAACCATTGCATGTCTCCACTCAAACATATAATAATATTACATTTGAAAGAGTTATTATCTTTTTCTTTTATAAAACTTTAAACATATATATATATATATATATATATATATATATATATATATCCATACATACATACTTTTATAAGTTTATAACTTATAACTTATAAAACCTATTATATGTTAAGAGACATGCCTGGTTATTATTATTCACATATTGTTATTTAACCAACTTAAATAACACTATGTAATGTTCTTTCATAAAACATAAATCATCCATATGATTTGTTTATTACACAAGTACATTTTATTTAGAAACCCCTTTCCAAATAACTCAAGTGTTAATATTCATTTGTTATGATCACATCATATATGAACGAATATTATCGGTGTTTGTCTAGCTTGTTATTGGGTATGACCCGACTTGGATCATAACGTACTAGCCACATCAATTTAATATGTCTCTTGGGCAGACCGAGTCCAACAAAATGTAGTGATCACCTTTTTTCAGTACACTACGTCAAGATAATATGTTTTTACAGCTCTTCAAGCATTTATTACTATGTCAATATAGTAAATCCTCATGACACCATGTCAAGATAGTGTTTAAACTCAAGAATAAATACCATGTCAAGATAGTGTTTCCCTCACAATCACCAACAATGATGACAACTCACTAACAAATCACTAAGTAACTAACAAATCTTCTTAAATTGATGCTTGAATGATGTTGGAATCAAGAGAGATATGCTTTAGATATGTATGTGTTTTAGTTAGAACATAATGGGGTGAACATAAATGATGTAGAAGACTTGCATTTATAGACCAAAAACACATGTAACACGGGTGGGGGAACGGTCATCCAGTTGTCGCTTCCATAATAGGTAAGCAACCGTGGACGCCCGATCTTCATTACCTTGTGTTTTGTGTTTTGAACATTAGAAGTCTTGTCCACTTTACATGCGATGAAATAGACATATACGGGAAAATATGTAATACTAATAAGACTCATACGAACTGCGTCTAAAAGAAAAGGTGAACGCTTAACGCGAACACATTATGAGTAGCCAAGAACTTGCAAATTAATAGATACATAATTATAAACTCAATCAAGAGAGATCAAAATTATTAATTTCTATTTTTCTTTAAACTAAGATGCTAATGATACATTTTTTTAGAATCTAGTAAGAACCAAAGAAGTGATCACTGTCCATTAGTGTCACGGATATATAAAAATGTGGACCTAAGGATGAATCTATTCACATCCAACCCAACCTATAGATATTTATTTGTGTGGTGAGAATGCTTCTATCTATTGTCCACATCTTTATCTATCCCATATTAGCCCTTTTTAAAATCATTAATAAGGGGTTGCGGTGTTGCATGTTGCCTGTTTGTCTGCCACTTTATTGTAATCGTTTTGTACTTATTAAAAAATAGAAAATATTGGGCCATTGATCCTTAGTAAGTTATCATAAATAGTTGCACAATGGATTTAAATAGTTGCCTTAGAACATGAAATAATTGATAATACACTGCCAATTGAATACATGTTCTACCTAGTTTCTTGCTCAATCTCTAAGTAAATCAGGTATAAATAAACCAAATATACTACTCTCACCTTCAAACCCACAGAGGCTAAATTTTACAGATTTACAACATGATCATCATTACACACGGTTGGTTATTCATGGCGGCAAATGTATGTGTTAACGTGTTTTAGCAAGGGTCCGACTGGATACACCATGCAACAACTTAACAAACCCAAAGCTTTCCATCAGTGTGCCTGATCCAATCATGCAATACAGAATGAACGGGAACCGATGGCCCGAGACCAAGTTCCTAAAAAGGAAAAATAATGGTAAAGATCAAGAAAAAAGATGCAAACTTTTACCAAAAAGAAAAGTGGAAACAAGGGTTAAATCAGTGTAAAGAAGACGATTTAAAAGGTTTCTAGGAAAGTTATACATCGCAAGTTCATCAACCCTCGTATGTTAAAATGGGTCGATTTTGGTCATATTTTATTGTTACATGCAAAATTTTTAAAACTGGTTAAAAGGGAACCATCGCGCATAGTATAGAACTTATGTGCGTACAACATCTTAGATTGTCTATATAGAAAAATTGGATCATACTTTTATTAATAATTTTTGTAGCTATACTTAACATGATTAGGAGTATTAAAGTCCCTAAACTTGTCAAAATATACGAAAAAGGCACTAAACTAATATTAAGGTCCCTAAAGTTATCCAAATTGCAGACTTATGATTATTTTTTTTTCCAAATAATCACATGTTATTGTGTTAACTCTTAAGTTGGTAAAACTTTAATAAAGTGACCTTTAACATATTTACGAAAAACAAATATTGACCGATTTAAGAGTTAACAAGTCATTATGTTAGAAATATTCTGAAGTGTGTGCATTATATACAAGTATATATTATTACTTACAGAAGCGAGTTCTTCGATCATGATGGCTCTGTTCCCATCTTTGTCAAATATTTCATATGCGCCACGTGCAATCTCTTCCCATCTATCAAGAGCCTCAAGCTGATGCACACTTAATGCGGCTGCACAAAATTCGTCAAACTCCATTCTTCTATATTGAAGTGCATTAAGCTGCATACATATGAATGATGTTCTAATCATCTAAAAGATAATAATATATAACCGAGTAATAAATACATCTAAAGTTTGTTTTTTTAACAATCATACCGATGTTAGAAAATCATGGACTCGTGACTCCTTCATGGCTTCGGTAGCATGCTTCAACAAGGCCTGACCAGATCATAGAAATTTAAAGAGTCAAGATTGACGGTCAAATTTAAGAAAGTTTATTTGTTTGGTTGATTACTAACCGTTTTGATATTCTCCACGCTTATGGATCCGGTTTTGTTCGGTTCTAATAATGAAAATTGCTCCTTTAGATAGAATAACTCATCGGGACCTAATGTCTTTACTAAAGCCTGCAAATGAGAAAAAAAAAACAAATTTGTGACTTCGTTTCAACCATATAAGTCGTTCGATTTGGGTTATTTTAATCTCAAGCGGGCCAAAAATAAATATTTACCTAAGGGATTGAGTCAAGCGGGTTAAATGCTTATCTTTATGCATATAACCTCCTTAAAGCTTTATTTTCAACGAATGAGAATATTATCATATTTTCATATGAAAATTAACGTATTAAGCAATTATTTAAATTTTAAATGGATGGACAAAACGGGGGTTTTCGGGTCAACCTGACCTGTACAAAATTTGACTTGTCCCAACCCGAACCCATTTTGACCGTTATCCAGCCCGCCTATACAGAAAAGCTAGAGATCCTGAATTTGAAATGTACCCTTCTGGTTCATAAAATTTAGCAGTTTGACTTTGTTAAAGTATGTAGAGGTCGTGTTTCAACCGGTCAAACAAAAATATTTACCTAAGTGAATGGGTTAAACGGGCTAAATGTTATATATATCTTTATATAAACAACCTCCAAAAGAGTTATATCCATGTATATTATCAATGTAAGGATAATGTTATCATAATCGAATTTAACATATATTTGTTTATAAGTTAAGGCAGCCCTTAAAGAATAACTTACCCATATAGCAGCTTTACGAAGAGCAGACGAACGCATATAACTCTTCATGTGTCTTAGTATCGAGACATCAAGTGGCACTTTTACATCATTTGTATTTCTAATCCACGGATGACCTACAAAACTTCATCCTAATCAATTCAAAACATTCAAACCTTAATTATCACTAAACACTAAACACGAAAACACACGTACTTAACGCTTGAGCAGCCGTCATTCTTTTCCTAGGATCCTTGTTTAATAATCGTTTAACAAAATCTTTCGCCTCCAAGGATAATGTAGGCCAAGGTACTTCATCAAAACTTGGATGAGCTTTTAAAACGGCCCGAAAGATCCCGGATTCAGTTCGGGCCCAAAAGGGCCTGCTACCACATAATAGAATGTATGCTATAACACCAATACTCCATACATCGGCCTCGGTGCTATATGATCTATGTAGAACTTCAGGCGCCACATAATATGCACTTCCAACAATGTCATTAAGACGTTCATCTACAAAACATATATGCTTGCATCAGAAAAACAGATATTATATATGTGTGAAAAGTGAAAACATATGTATGCTATATAGAAAGTACCTGGTTTTACGAAATCAGATAAGCCGAAATCTATGGCTTTGAGTTGTGAGTTTTCGTCTTTGGATGTAAATAAGAAATTCTGATTCACCAACAAGAAACCGTTAAATAATGATTTATTGAATAAATTGAAATTCTTTTTTGAGAGGATGAAATTAAGTAATTTGTGATTTTATATAAAAATACATCCATAATGCCAACATTTGCTTATTTATTCATTTTCACTATACATATATCCATTAAATTTCCATAAAACCATATGTTTGTAAACATTTTTTTGTGCGCAACAGCTTATTTGTCGTATATCATCAGTACAAAAGTAATGACTTTGGCCTAGATCGATTCGATTAGCTCACCTCGGGCTTTAAGTCACGGTGCACAACACCTTGAAGATGACAAAATGCAACGACATTTAATATTTGCATTAACACAACCTTAGCATCGTCTTCTGGGTATTTTCCTCCCCTACAAAACCAAATGCACATTTTAAAATTTAAATAATATCTTTTAGGATGAATAAACTGAATGTAAAATGTCATATTATATATTTAAGTAATCAAATAGATATCATACCTTGAAAGTATTCTATCCAAAAGCTCCCCTCCTTCACATAGCCTAAAAATTGTATAAAAAGAAAGAAAGCATAAGATTAATTTACATTGTATCAAATAATTTAGAATTAAAATCGAACTTCAACACTTACTCCATCACAACATAGACATTATCATGGTCTTCATACGCATCGTAAAATTTCACCAGGTTTTCATGTCCCGACAAAGCTTTTAAAATCTTTACTTCCCGTCTCACATCTTCAATCGCTATAGCGGTTGTCATCTACACAAAAAATGTGTTCTCAACTTATATTTGACATTATTTGACATGGTGCAGAAGAATCTATGTAAGTTCTCCCATATGTTTCACTATATTTGAAACATTACCATTTAAAGAAATTTCATAATAACCTAATTGATTTAACAATCACACCCTAAAGATTCTTCTTTTGGTTATTCTTTCTTGTCTTCTATTAAAGGGTACTTTAGGTACTTGACAACTTCCTCAAACTATTTGTCAAAACTAGTAAAAATATGTATATTACTTCTAGATAAAAAGTCAACTTTTAAGATCAAATTGAAAGCCAATTCAAGATATAATAACAAACAAAAAAAACATACCGGTTGCAGCAACAAAATAATAACAGCAAAAACTTATAATAGCAAACCTAATAATAACAGCAAATCTGTTCTCACTGTTTTCATGTTAAGAAGTATATGTATCCAATCCCGAAACTAAACACATAACAAATTAACAAAACCTTAATTCAAAAACTAAACCAAACCTTTGACTTTGGGATAATTTTAACAGCAACTTGTTGACCTTTAAATTCACCTTTCTTGAACTTAGCTTTACAAGTATGCCCAAAATGCCCTCTTCCCACTTCTTCACCAATTTCATATTTACTCCCAAAATGTTTCGAAAACCCAAAACTTTTATCCAAACCCGCATTCCTTTCGGCCTCATCCGCCTCAGGTATTGCTGCAGCAGCCGCCTTATGCCGCCTTGCCAACGCCTTAATATGCTTCGCAGGCGAAGGCGGTGGAAATGGGCATTTAAAGAATCTTCTTGGTGTATTTGAATTTGAATTTGAATTATTATTATTATTATTATTAGTTGCTGGTGATGATTTCTTTGAGAACAAATAGTGTGCTGGACTTGGAGTGTAAAAATTAAAAAAAGGTGATTTTTTTATATTTGTATTTATATTTATACCCACTTCAGTTTCATCTTTCTTGATATTCTCATCGGAATCTTTGGCCGGAATATTCGTGTTCCGGTGGCCGGAGAGTTTGGGTTTTGATGTGCAAACACCCATTTGGCAAATTGACAATAACCCTTTGAAAAAGATTGAAGCTTTTTATGAAATCCTGAAATCAAGATTTTGAAAATGGTTTGGGGTTTGGTGAAGGAGAAGTGGTGGTGGTGGTGGTGGTGATAAAAGGAATGTGGGTTAATGGGAATTATTGACCAATGAGAAAGTGGAGATTAAATGATAGTTGTTTGAAGTTTGAACAACATCAAGATGGTCCAAAGTAGCATTGATTAGATAGATTATTATTTTAAGTGAAGTTAAAAGTATTTTAGATTTTAAATAAGGAATTACTCTATAAAATGGTAATCAAGTTTTAAGATTGTTTCAGTTAGATCATTGGTTTAAGTTTTTGTTCTATTCAAGTCACTTAACTTTTAAATTTGTTTCAATCATAGATATTTAACCTGAATAACATGTTACTTGAGTGTTTTTAAAAGTAATTTACCTAAGATAACAGCTTATTTAGGATTTATATAAATTAATAAAACAAATAAGATAAATCGAGTAAACGCAGCCACCAGAAACTGTCGACACCAACCCCCGCCACCTGCGGCCACCACCCTCGAACCAAGTCACCGTCCAATGCCTAAACTTCGCCACCATCGATATCCCGATATTCGTCTCCGTTGCCATAATACTTTGCACCTTGTTCACTTCCAAAAACGAGGATCCGATGGGGTGGGGTTGTGCGGGGATGACGAGAGGAAAAGAGCGGATTTAATATGTGTTACAAGCTTATGAGCGATCACAAGCATGTCCCCCCCCCCCCCCCCCCCGCCCATCCAAACACAAGATGTCCGCTGGTCGGAGAGTAGACCTTCCTTCACGTGGATCCGACAAGAAATTCACAGGTTTAATATGTGTTACAAGCTTATGAGCGATCATTATCTTTTCTGCTCATCCCTTATTTCTTATCTGAGAATTCATGTTCCCGTTTAATTCACCCTCAATCTCTCCTCGCAACGTCATGCGTGTCTATCTTTCCCTTTTCGTTTTTCTTCTGCATTAATCTTATGATCTTTTTCTTGTAAGGAGTGTTAGAGATGCTTTAAGGGAAAACAGCGTGTTACTCCTCTAACCCACAACCCCTTCCCTGTGTGACTGTTTTCGTTACTAGCTTTTTGATGTTTTTCTATTAATGTTTTTATTATTATTGTTGTTGTTTTCTTTGAAGATATTATTTTTATTATTCTTGTTATATTAGTATTATTATTTTACTCAAATGTAAAACATGTAATTATAGAGAATTGAGCTACTTTGATCATAGCAGAGAAAACATGATTTTATAAACAAGTCACGTATGAGGTTGGCTAACTCGTTGATTATAAATAATTGTTCTGGCTTCAAATTTATTGGTCACGTTTACTCTATATAAGTTGGAATGCATTTGATGCGTTAATGTTGGAATAAAGTTAGAGGAATTAAAGTCCAAGTATTCATATTTTGATATCCATATCTTGAGATCAATAACATGTAAAACTATAAAATTGATGCAAGAGCGTTTACGAGCTCACATCATGGGGTTGTGCGTGTTAAAGGGTTGGAGTTCTGGATGGGTCAATAGATGACACGCGACGGTCAGACTGTCAGGTGGGTCACAAGGAGATGGGTGGCGACGGTTTGGGCTAAGGTTGGAGCTAAGGAGATGGGTGGCAACAGTCTGATTCACATGACGTGGAGGTCACACGTTTACATGAGCATATTAAGAAGTCAGAGCTACATTGGGAGCAAACGCAGGATACCAAGTCAGATACAGTGATCAAATTCTGAGGAGAATGAAAACCCTTCAAGATTACACTACAACAAAATAACATTACAATACAACAAAATAAACTAGAGTGGCGTAATAATAACTATTATAGTATTAATGTAATTAGTCTAGGGTTGCATATTAAATATGTACATGTTAAAACTGAGAAATAATCTGTAATCACAAAATATACCGTTAACTGAAAGATTAATATGGGTTAAGTTATCGTACAATGATTCTTATCGTACAAAAACGTACGCAAATCACGCTCAAGCCAAACACAAAACGCTCAAAGCCAAAAAACTAAAACGCTCAGAGCCAAAAAACTAAAAACGCTCAATGTTAAAATGCAACACGCTCAAATCCATATAAGATTTTCATTAATACGCTAAAGAAATCCATAATACGCTCAAAAACGGTTTCGTGAAGAAAAGTAAAAAAATTGATCGATTAACGAACTAAATCTATTTTTTTCGGTGAACCAGTAATTAATTGGATATATATTGATGATTTCGAGATCTTGTGATGTGATTTTATAGATTAACTTTTATGAATATAGATGTGTTTGTATGTTAATGTACGTTAAAAATTATTATATTCTTTTTTTTTCTGGATAATATATTTGAAAAAGGGTATATATCAAAAGGAGAGTTATTTCAAAGATAATATATATATATATATAGGGTAAGGATTCTAAGAGAACTATTTGCAAATTGAGAACCATTTTGAACCACTAAAAACACATTTGAAAAAATTATTTAAAAAAATCATAAAACAAAAAATAACAAAAATTTTAAAAAAGTAAAAAAACCAAAATTCTTATATTTCATTCCGATTTCATTAAAAAAATAAAAAAAACATCGTATTATACACATATGTATAATTTTATTTAATCTTTAGTTACGTAATATACGCATATGTACAATGTCATTTATCTTAAATTATACACATGTGTATAAAAAAATCATGTTAATGTACATATATGTATATATTATACATATGTGTATATAATTTGGCTAAATCGAGTTGTTTTTTATGAAATCGGGATGTTAAAATAAGAATTTTGGTTTTTTTACTTTTTTCATTTTTGTGTTTTTTTTTTTATTTTATGATTTTTTTTTTATTTTTGGGTTTTTTTGGTCTAAAATAATTCTCTTGGTTCTCAATTTCAAAAAGATTCTCTCATAATCCTAATTCTCTCTATATATATATATATATGAGAGGGTATGTGTAAATTGTAATTACTTACCTCCTCCTTTTGAAACCAATTTAGCATAATCAATGCTGCTTTTAGAGCATAAAACAATAAACAATGATAAAGAGAATGTCAACTGTCAATATGGTTTTTTGCTTTTCGTTACAGCAAATGGAATGTCAATAAGTATTTTTGGTCGGGATATAATATTATTGTCCTTGAGTGGATTTGTCACCTTTTTATACTTTTTCTAATGTTAAAATGCTTTATAGATTTTAATATTCGCTTTGTTCTTTTCTTTTAACACAGAAATTTTGTAAGTGTGTGGTGTATGAGTATTGTTTATAAAAAATTGTTATATTATAAATATTATTCAATACGCGGCTAGTCGCAACATTATTCTTTTTTAGTATCTTATTAAAGTTGAACGTCTACATATCGTCAAATCAGCCGGCATATCAGATTCAAAACTTTTTTCAAAATTTTTTAGTTTTATCCACAACACCAAACATTTGCAAACTTATTAAAATTATTTATATAATACGTATGTATATGTGTGATGTGAAAGAGTGAGAGGGGGGCGCATTCTTCGTCCACCTTGTTGTCTACCTACGCAAACCTCCACGGCTGGACTTCACCCCACAACGTGAAATTCCGCACCCTCCCCATGCTTCACCACCTAGACCCGAACCTCAGGTGGTTTCCATCTTTCAGGCTTAGCCACCTCGATTGTTGTTGGCTTGTCATGCTTAGTTGGATGTGTCTACCATGGGATAGGATGGTAACGTTTGTACGTAGTTATAGTAGGCTACCTCACTACCAACTTTACCAATAAGGTTATGCGTAATGGAGGGGCTACAAATTGTGCGAATTGCGTCATGTGGCGCTCAATCAGCAGATGGTGTGTTTTTGTTTTTGGGGTGTAATGGTGTTGTAGCCTATATATATACACATATATATCTTTTCTCTCTCACAATCAATTATAATAATAATAATATAAATCACAAGAGAAGCAGCAAGAAAAACAGGGGGGGGGTTGTCACCGGATTTCGCCCCAAGAAGGCACCCACTACGGGTAGCCTAAATATATTGTGAAAATAGACTGTGAGATGATCATATACACAATTATTAAGTGGTGGCAACAAATAATATTGATTGTGGATGTTGTTGGTTCATTTCGGTCTGTTGTGTCACACCCTTAAACCATTCGACACGTGACTTTTGTCGGGTTTATCACACCCTGCTTTCAGGCGGGCTTAACATGAATGAATGATACCGGACTTACGCACAGAAACATAAATGTTTTATTATTGTCTTAATTATAGAGCTATCAAGGACATTCATTATCCATGATTAATTAATTACCTGATAAACGTGTTTAAAAATATGTTGGCTTTGTTGGTGAAACGAATCAACAAACCAATTTGGATAAATTAGACAAAAAAAAAACGTAGCATATCTTGATACGGTTTCATGTAGCTTATTCATTAAATCAACTAGCAAGTTTATAGATATATCATTGGTTATAATGATGATGACAACAACCATGACGATGGCGACGTCAATAATAATAATAACAACAACAATAGTAATGAATATTATCGATATCGCTATATATATATATATATATATATATATATATATATATATATATATAGTTAGTTAGTTAGTTCAAATGTATTTAATATGAATGTGTACACTAGTATGCATCAAGAAGTTTCTTTTTCACAAAAGTTTATATCATGTATCTCGGTTTTAAAAGAGTTAATATAAAACCGTATATTTTGGCGATTAGATGTTTTACTGTCTAGAGTTTGAGGATAACATTCTTAATTTTTCCAAACTTATGGCAGCCTCGACTTGCATTTTGGGCATATGATGAACTTGTAATGAAAAGATCTTAACATAGCAATTTCCATCCACAAAAAAATATTGAAGAGATCATGGCGTTAAAGGTCCTAGGATTGAAGATCAAAGCGGATATTCCATGTTTAGAATGGTCAAACTTGTGTAATTTCAATTTCGTTAGCTTTATTGGATCAACAACACACATAATTCTTTGCGGTTCTAGCATCTTGCTAGAGTATATAATTTGATTCTTTCGTCCAAAAAAAAACAGTTAGTTAACTATTTACGAACAAAATTAACTTTTCAAACTTGAAACTAAAGTTAAATAAATTGACATCACATGATCACATATTTTTTTTAACTTATAATTTCTTTTAATCCTTATGACATGTGGGACTTAAACTTGAAATTATATAGAAGATTTTTAATGATACCAATGTTATTGAATATATAGTAGGGCGGTTGGCTTTCAAAATAGGTTATTATGAATAAGTCAATTGCTTTTAAAGGTGGCAAGCAATGATCATGATTCATGGCGAGCCGACCTTTTATGTCTATGATCATTCCTTTTGACTTTCATGTTTAAATAATGGAAAACTGAGACATATATATTTATTTGTTTTATCTTTTATAAAGTATGAGTTAGAAGATTAGAAGTTAAGAGAATCTGATTTGAGGGTTTTGAAATAAACGAATTGATACGAGTTGAAGGTGTTTGTTAATTTCAATACAATAGGTTTGTACAATAGGCTATGTAATGACGGATAAACTAAAATCATGTATTATTTTTTTTGTTGTTGGACGAAAATGACAAATAAAAGAATGTAACATTTTTTTTAATTTGTATTGAAATATTTGCTACACATTTCCGACACAATTACATTTTGTTGCTATCTTGTCATAATTTTTGTTGCAAATTTAGAGTTTTCTTTTCTCACAGAAATTTCGTTTGAAACGTGTAGGAAATAACGTTCTTTAAAAATGTAAATTTACTTAAAGCTACGTGTAGTGGAGGGGCTACAAAATGTGGCGACTTGCGTCATGTGGCGACCAGTCAGCAATTGATGGGTTTTGTTTTAAGGGTGCAATGGTGTTGTAGCCATATATATATACATGTATATATCACACACACAAATATAATAATAATAAACACAAACTCACAACCAGGCGACAAACAACGCCCCCCCCCCCCCCCCAAATCGCCTCAATATCTCCTGGGGGCAGTGTTCCATAAATTTATCGTCCCAAAACTCCTCAAATTATCACCCACTACATATAGCCTAATAAACATTATTTTCTAGTAGTATGTTTCATTTGTGTTGCGTAGACAACCTTATATAAATGTTATGATAGAAAATCATTGAAAATAAGATTCAAACTCAAAATCTTTCCTTAAACAAATGTATTTCGAATTTTCAATCCCGTGCTAAAAAAATACTCAAAGTGGAGTTGATAATTACGTGTATTATATACCATACCAAAAACTACAACCCATTACATATGGCCTATTCATCATGTTAAATTAACTTTTTAGTTAAAACACATTTTTACCCATACTCATCCTTCTTGCATACAACCCATATTATATCAATTAAATATTAATTGTGTGAGAGAAAAATCATATAAAAATAAATAAATAAAAATAAATTTTATATGTAGCCAAGGAAGGAGCATTAAGGATGGCCATGCCTCAACGCCACATGCATGCAAGCCCGACTAAGAGCATAAGAACCGTCAATAATGTTGGCCCAAAAGTTTTTAATTTTTTTTTAATATAGAAAAATTGTCTTTTATATTTACCCCCAAATTTCACTTGTGATCTTTTATCTTTTAAATTTATGTTTATTGTCATTTACGTTTCAGAATCTTACAGCTTTTGTCCTTTAGGCATAACCCCGTTAAATCTTCGTTAAGTTGTGTCACGTGCTGCTCTCGTGGGGGTATAACCGTAATTTCAGACCCCCTTCACATTTCCCCCATTTTAAACCCAATCCAGCCCGATCGTTCAATAATTTATAACAAAAAAATTACGGTTATAGCCCCACGTGAGCATCACGCGACACAACTTAACGAAGATTTTTATCTGGGTTAGGCTTAAAAGACAAACGATGTAAGATTCTGAAACGTAAAGGACAATAAACATCAAGTTAGAAGATAAAAGACTACGAGTGAAATTTGGGATAAACATAAAGGACAATTTCTGTAATTATGTCTTTAATATATTTTAGATATTATACGAATTTTATTAATCAAGGCTAAGTTATATATATTTTTAAGCTCATTTTTTATAACTTGTGCAACCACAAAAACAATCGAGCTTTTGGGGACGGCCCTGCATGCATGGCATGCGGCCTCCATGTTAGCCATGGATAGAGCAATAATCACGCGTTGCGGGTAGTCTTACAAAGCCAGGAGCCCTAAGTAACATCTGTGATATAATAAATACCGATTAAATTTCATCTATACCCATGAGTACAAAAACATCATTGTCTATGGCAATGCATTATTGATGAATCAAATCTAGAATTAGCCGAAATCTTCAATAACAACTCATTACAAAAAGACATCATTAATGATAACACACGATGAAACCCAAGTGAACTATTAATATATTATATAATCTATCAACAAGATCCAGAAAACATGAACCAAGAAATGAGTTCTTATGAAGATGATAGATCATACAAAGCAAGAGAACTCTACGTACTTTCGGACAAGATCGAAGAACTCCATAATATCAAGGGAGAACTTAAGCAAGCTAAGGATGAAGCCATGCAATCATGGCTAGATTCAAGACCTCTAATTGATGAGCTAGAGAGATTGCAATCCGAGAACACGATTGTTACAAAGCTGGAATCCGAGCTTATGTCGATTAATATAAGTATTAGACTTAAGAAAGAGGAAGATCTTAAAGCAAGCAATGAGATCAATGAAATGACTCGAGTTTCCGAAAAGTTAAGGGAAGAAATGGAAAGAAATAAGGTTGAAATAACCGAAGCGAAACGAGAAAGATCTAAGATGAAGATGGTGATCAAGATGCGAAGACAAACGCTTCGGACACTTAAACTCACTTTGAGAGCGGTTAAGTTAGAAACCGAGGCTTATCGTGCATCAACTGAAGCCGCGCTAGAACAAATTACACGCGCTCAAGCGTCAAACCAAACATCAACAATCGAACTAACCCAAGAAGACTATTTTGCATTAACAAGACGAGCGAAAGAAGAAGCATCGTTGGCGGATTGGCGGGTGGTGGTGGCCACTGAACAACGACTTGCAGCCGAAGAAGGCCGTGATTTGGCTTTAAAAAGGTTGAAAGACTCGACGTTAACTAACGGGTTGGTTAAATATAAAGATGAAGAAGAGATATCAGGGAAAGAAGTCTCGAGCTCTAAGTTAAGAGCTCAGACTTCTTTCCCTAAAGCTCGGGCCAAAGTGATGGCCCATGGAGTAAATAGTGAAACGAATCAAACTCGATTAGTGATCGGTAAAAAGAAACGATCGGTCTTTGGTAAAATGAAATCATTCTTGGCTAAAAAGATGAAGTACTTGTTTGGATGATGAACACTTGTGTATCAATTAGCAATAAGCTTCAATTGTTTCAAGGTTTTCAAATTGATTGGTTTATAATAAGCAGTGTTGCAAAAATCGCTAGTCGGTGGTCGGGTGGTGAGGTGGGGACTAGCGATTAATCGGGATTAGCCGAGATTAATCGGGATCTAAGATGAAGATGGTGATCAAGATGCGAAGACAAACGCTTCGGACACTTAAACTCACTTTGAGAGCGGTTAAGTTAGAAACCGAGGCTTATCGTGCATCAACTGAAGCCGCGCTAGAACAAATTACACGCGCTCAAGCGTCAAACCAAACATCAACAATCGAACTAACCCAAGAAGACTATTTTGCATTAACAAGACGAGCGAAAGAAGAAGCATCGTTGGCGGATTGGCGGGTGGTGGTGGCCACTGAACAACGACTTGCAGCCGAAGAAGGCCGTGATTTGGCTTTAAAAAGGTTGAAAGACTCGACGTTAACTAACGGGTTGGTTAAATATAAAGATGAAGAAGAGATATCAGGGAAAGAAGTCTCGAGCTCTAAGTTAAGAGCTCAGACTTCTTTCCCTAAAGCTCGGGCCAAAGTGATGGCCCATGGAGTAAATAGTGAAACGAATCAAACTCGATTAGTGATCGGTAAAAAGAAACGATCGGTCTTTGGTAAAATGAAATCATTCTTGGCTAAAAAGATGAAGTACTTGTTTGGATGATGAACACTTGTGTATCAATTAGCAATAAGCTTCAATTGTTTCAAGGTTTTCAAATTGATTGGTTTATAATAAGCAGTGTTGCAAAAATCGCTAGTCGGTGGTCGGGTGGTGAGGTGGGGACTAGCGATTAATCGGGATTAGCCGAGATTAATCGGGATTAATCGGATCGGACTTTAATGTATATTTTTCAGTTTTATACATACACACATTTTTATATGTAATTTTCAATTTTATACATCCAAAAACATATTTTGGCCGGAAGCTGAAATCTCGCTGGAAACCGCTAGTTTCTGCTGCAATCTCGCCGGAAATAGTTGATTTGGGTCGGAATCTCGCCGGAAACCACTGATTTTGGTCGGAATCTCGTCGAAATCGTCGATTTTGGTCGGATTTGACCGTTAACCGATTAATTGACCGACTAGCCCAAAATTAATCAGTGAAGTGTGACTAACGATTAATCGGGGATTAATTGTTGCCTAGTCGGGATTTTTTCAACACTGATAATAAGTACTAAAGAAGTTATAATTGTCATAACAAAATCCAAATATTTGCAATATATAAGGCATTATTCATCCAAACATAAACTGGTTTCAAACCAAACATCTTTTCTAGTTCACAAGGTTGCATTAAAACCATTAAAACCTACATCTTTTCTAGTTCACAAGGTTGCATTTATCTCTAACTTGACCGTCTTGTCCCGTAAGCACACCCACGTTACTTAGCTTAACCATCGAATCAGCAAAATCTTTCGCAAACAGGAACGGATACTTGCTATAGTTTATAACCATTGCCGTGGTTCTATTATCGCTCATAAGAGCTTGGTCCGAACTTAAAACCCCTGAATTGTTCACAAGATTCCTAAAAAAATTGTTGTCAAACTTTGTAGTTGTGACTGCGTCCAGTGGGACCAGTCTAGTGTCCGAATCATCTTGATTCGGACACTGAGTTTGCAAATTAGTTGCAAGTGACACGTCAAGTGACGGATCAGGACCACTTGATCCACTAAAGTTGAAGAGTCTGAACTTGAACGCAAAGCATTGCACAAATCCTATCGTGTACGCACCTTCACACGAAACATAATCATTTAGAGAAAGTCACAAAAAAATTATCTAGACTTGTGATCATGTTTGTTTTATACCTGATAATGCGACGACGTCTTTTATATTAAGACCTTTTGAAGTGAACTTTGCAATGATGTTATCAAGAGACTCGAAGGGCGATGGTATCTCCGTGTTTGCTGCTAAACCGTCTCGACGCCCCAAGGCTACCGACCAATAGCGCCCTCCCGTCTGTTGGTTATTTGGACATTTGTTTGTTAGAACTTAGAATCATATTTCTTTACTAAATTACTTTTGAAAAAAGGTCTTACAAGAAAAACCGCCTCTCTAACCGCGAGTGTCAATATGTCGATACAAGAAACTGTTTTGGGACAAACTTTCTCCACATTTGTTTTTATGGTTTCGATAACTTCAAACCCTCGAGCTGAATTTCGATTAGGAAACGCGTCCTTTTCGCTCCTGAAACTGCTAGTCTCGTCAAGCAGCACCGAACCGTCGCATCCCTGAACACAAATAAATGTTTCATTTAGTCCCTCTAGTAGAGGTCTTAGGTTTAAATCCAGCTTGCACTGGTAATCTGTAAGGGTGTTCATCGGTTCGGTTTTGGATTTAAAAACTCGGTTAAAAACCAAACAAACCAAATTTAACCGACTTGACATTTTCTTTAAGAAAAACAGTATTATAGATATTCGGTTACAAATTTTCAAACCAAAACGAATAACGAACACCCCTAGTTGTGAAGGCCACATGTCGAGGCACTCACGGTCATAAAAAAACAGCATTTAATAAAATTATTTCCAAGGGACACAAAAATGAATAATGGTGAAACATTTACATTAGAAATACAGTCATGAAAATGCAGGCGAAGAAGCGAGGCAGCCATTCTGGTATCGTTAGCCATAGCAGCCCAGACACCGAACCTCACGATTTTTGTCAAGTTAGGACAAGTGTAATCATAGAATCTGTAATCGAGTTGAGCGTATACAAACGGTTGAAAAAACAAAAGGCAAAGGACAAGATTAATAGTTGGAAAATGCATATCTATATACTTAAGAACATATGGTGAACCAAGAGGTGTTTAAATAGATGTTGTTATGTACACAGTGGGTGTGCCACTAGAGAAATAGTTTGGAACTAGTCAATATCAAGATAACATGCACTTTTGAGTTTGGATATTAAGATGAAGGTTTAAAGTGGAGTTTGTGCTCATTTAGTATGCATAAAGAAGTTGATAGTTCAAGACACTAGGATAACACTCTATACTAGTGGCTGTTTTATATGTGCTTTTGGTGCAAAGAAGCCTAATTCATTGAATGTTTGGATCAAGATGATAGATATATAGGGCCCTTGGTGGGCTGGTGGCTGCTGAAGAGTTTCAAGTATGTGTGTATATACAAATAATACGTACATCATACATATGTGTATATATACATACTGGACTGAAAGTTAAAAACAAAGGGATTTAGTCCAATAGACTTACACACGAAACATGACATTAAAATAATCAGGTTTTGGGTTATCCTATAAATTCTTTTGATAAACGCGCTATTTAGTCCATTTAATTATATAGGGTCGTGTTAAAGACCAAGGCGAAGCTTGAACTAAGACATCGGGGGGGGGGGGGGGGGGGGCTCAAAATGTATACAAAATTTCACAAACGAGGGGGGGGGGCAGGTTTAAATTTCCGACCGAAACGGCTAAATTTGCACTACACATAAAAAATTTCGAACGAAAACAGGTAAATTTACACTTCTAAGAAAAAAAGGGAGGGGGGGGGGGGACCCCGGCCGTAACTAACTTCGCCACTGTGTTCGGGTAGACTTGTTTAACCCGTTTAATTAAACAACCTAACAGTCCATTTGAAGTTTGAATAAAATATATGTATTTGATCTGGCCATCCCGTTTACAATTAGTTTAACTCATTAATTATAACAATCCGCTAACCTGTATATAACCCTTTACAACACGTCAACCTATTTGGCTCGTTTAGATAAATGGGTTAACAAGTCAAGTTCGGGTTAAATGATATTAAGTGTGTCGGGGTTAAGGTTACACAATACAAGAATTACTAAAATCTACTTGTATATATACAAATGAAATTAACGTGCTAAATGTGAGAACCAAATAGAGTAATTATAGATACAAGTAGCGTAATTATGTAATTACAACATAGAGTAATTACGCTACTTGTATCTATAATTACTCTACTTGGTTCTCACGTTTATCACGTTAATTTTATTTGTATTTGATCCAAACCCTATACAGTTATAAACTACACAATTTCAATAGCATAATAAGTTATCCTAACATTTTATAAATGCATTTACAAATAATCCATGAAATAACAATTGGAGCTACTGTTATCTTGAATGTTCTCTTATGTTTTGCACCTGAAAAATGAAACTAACTCTTTAAACTTTGTTATAAGTTTATAACATAATCACTTATAATGAAAAATAACCTTCAAGAACTTATGTTCAAGTAACATGCTAGCTGTTGGCCTTTCAGCAGGATTCCTAATAAAGCAACCGCGCAAGAAATCTTTACCATCTGGTGACATTGTTTCAGGTATCGGTGGACTCGCCTTCATAACCTTAAACATTGCTGCAGGCTGCATTATACATACTTCAAATAGTGAATCATGATTTAAGTTAAAATTAAAATTCGAAAACATAGTTGAAATATTATCTTCTGCTTACCGCTTCGTACTCACTCCAAGGAGGTTTCCCGTTCATCATCTCGATGATTGTACAACCCAAACTCCATATATCAACTGCTAGAGCAAGTTCAGGATTATTATCTTTTTGTGGCTCACTTTGTAGGAGCTGCAGTTAAGATTATTATATTAATAATAATATCAAATTAGTTTGATTAATAATTAAATGATCAATATTAATATTAATATTAATACCTCTGGAGCCATCCAGTATGGACTTCCTTTCAGAGTAAGAATAACTTGTCCATCTAGCTGTGCAACAAGATCAAAGTTTCAATATGTTCTTCGGCGTAACTAATTCATTAAACTATTACAAGATAACCGAAATCTTTGAATAAAAATGATTTATGAGGTCTTATGGATTTAAATTAGACTTTGGATGGCTTTCAACTTATTTGACCTGTTTGACCAAACGAACGCGAAAAGAGCATGTTTGTGTTCGTTCGTTTAACTTTAACCAAACAAACGATCGAGCACGAATAATAAAAAAACAAGGTTTTCTTAGTTGTGCTCGTTTGTTTAGAAAATGAACATGTTTGTGTTCATTTATGTTCGTTTATTAATAGTATAAACAAACGATTCATGAAGGTAACAAACGAGCATAGATGAACGAACATAACTGACCTAAAACTAGTTAAAAATAATGTGAAGACCAATGTGTTGGGTCTAAAAAGTTAATACACTTATACTAGGGTGTATTAAGCCAAAAAAGCTTAAATAATATTAACGAGCATAAACGGACAAACTTAAGAAAGCATAAACTAACAGACATACAACGAACGTTAACGAACGAACCTAAACGAATTGAGGTTACAGTTCACGAACATAAATGAATGAGCGAGGCATGTGTTCGTGTCCATTCGGTTAACTAAATGATCGTAAGTTTTTGTTCATGTTGAACATAAACAAAATTCCTACTTAATGGTTCACGAACTGTAAGCTGAACATTCGGTTCGTTTACAGGCCTAGTGGCTAGAGTCTTACATGTTTAGCCATCCCAAAGTCAGCAAGCTTCACAACACCATTAGCATCAACTAGCAAATTAGCCCCTTTGATATACCTACAAAACACATTTGTGTTCAAAGACGCGTATAAGTAGATAACAAATAATTAGCTGCATCAACTTTCGTTACACAATAAAACACGTAATGGTTAGTCGATTACCTGTGTATGGTCTTGGTGCTATGCAAGTAAGCCAGCCCAGATACAATATGTTCTGTAAAATTTCGTACAATAGACTCAGTCATTCCTCCACAATGATCACGAACATACTTATTGATCGAACCAGGATGAACATATTCCAAATATATGTAAAACCGGTCCTCAACCTACATGTGTTTAATCATTTTTGTAAAGTCTCTACTATTGCTTCCAAACATAAAAGTATATATTAAGTACAACAAGGAATAAAAAGCCTAAAAAACTTACGATTTCGCTACCATAGTATTGTACAATGTTTTGATGTTTAAGCTTACTTAAAACATCAATTTCCTGAAAAGTGAATAAGATATGAATACCAGCCACATCTATAATATATATAAACAAAAACCTAAAAATCCTATGTGGTCGCGATCCTATTTTTGGAGTCACCAGATTTGCTTGATTTTTAAATGGAGGTTTCTCATGCATTTGACCCGAATTCACGGGTATGGGTCTTATCAAACCCAGATATTTCTTAATTAAACGGGTTATAACATCTCATTAAATTAAAAACTAATCTCACCAAATATTTGATACAAAAATCCTATAAAATAGGAATATACAAAAAATTAATATCTAATTTATTTAAAAAAAAGATATATGTTATTTATAATTAAAAAACCAATTTTATAGTAAAAAAAATAAACTGGTCTTGGATCTCATCAAACTCATATAGCTTTTAAACCGGGTTATAACATCTCATTTAGTTGTGAAACAATTTAATATCAAACCATAAGTATATTATTAACTTTCATACAATAAAAAAAATAAAAATTCAAAATAGATAAATATTAAAAACAAATAATAGGGTTATAACATCTCGTTTATTTGTGAAACAATTTAATATCAAACCATAGGTATATTATTAACTTTCATATAATAAAAAAAAATAAAAATTCAAAATAGATAAATATTAAAAACAAATAATATAAAACGACCCCGTAATACGGGGGATAAAAACTAGTATATTATATATGCAATCAAAGACTTGATAGATTATAGAAATACTACTAACTTGCTGTAGTTGTTTATTAGACTCCGCGGATTTAGGGTCATCCGGTAGTATTTCAACTTCTTTCATTGCACATAAAGCTCCAGTCTCTCTAATAAAACATGAAACATATTAGTCTATGCATCATATGAAAACAAACATTAGGCAATGAAATGTTAACAGACCTGTTAGAGCCAACATAAACACTTCCAAACGTCCCGCGGCCTATAAGTTTTCCCTTTTTCCATAGACTTTGTCTCGGTGTCTTTGCCGCTAAATCAGGTTTGTTAATGGTTTGTGGTGAGGAAGTTGAATATGCAAGTCCTGCAGCTCCTGGAGGGAGTGGCAACTGGTGGACTGTAGTTATTGTGGCTCGCGTGTTGCGGTCAGGTCGAGTACTAACATTTGGACTATGAACAAATGAGTTATGCATACTTCTTTGAGTAATAGTTTGATAATAATATGCAAAACCTGGTGTTCTTGAATGATCTAGACTAGCTATCCTGAAATAAGAAATATGTTAAAATTGAAACAATTCAATATTTTACATTTTTTAAGATCTAAGTTGCCCTACATAATCAAATTATTTAGACGATTAATTACCGGGAATAGTAATTAGGGATGAGCATTTTTTACTGAGTACCAGTACCAATCAAACTCAATCGGTGCCTGTATTTTAATATTTTCTTCGTTATTAGTACCATTGAGTTTTTGGCATTTTCAATGGTACCAGACCAAAAAAATGATTACGTACTTTTTGGTACTATACCGGTACAAATATCATCCCTGATATAGCAACGCTATTGATCAATAAAAAAATAATAAAAGACCGCAAATACTTAAATCGTACCCTGGAGGTCGTTCAGGATCGGCGTGACTAGCTCTGATGGTTCGGCTTTTTCTGGCAAATTTCTTGCTTGCGTATTCGGGCGAGGGGAGAATGTTATTACATTTCTGACTCGCGGTTAATTCACGTTTGATGAGAGATTTTAAATCAGGAAGAGGCAAAGAGAATGAGGCCTGAACGATGTCGTTTTTATCGTTGAGGTGCTTGTGATTCGTGCGAGTATTTCCATCGGCCGTAGAAGAAGAAGACGACGACGACGAAGAAGATGAAGAAAATGTGGTATACAACCACTGCATTTCAACTCAGAGAATCAATAACCAGCGAATTACGCCGGTGTTCGGGTTATTATGCTCCGGCTTCGCTGTTCGAACGTTATAATCCGTTTGATATGAAGAAGTGACATCGATTTGTAGGTTATGTATTAAGTATTTATAGTTATATAGTTGTTATTACATTAATGCGGAAGGTCAAACACTTTGACTTTTTCAAAGTGCAACATACAACTCCTTTTGCTTTTTAATGATTGGCAGAAATACAAAAAGAAAAAGTAAATGGGAGAAATAGACATGTTTATCAATTGTTTTTTACTTTTTTACTTAGAATTTGACTTTTAGTGTATAAGTTTTTATAAATATTATTATTATTATGAGATCACCAACAATTTACTTTTAGTTAATACAAATGTTTGACTTTAACCATTGAGGATCTCACTATTCGTCATTTTTGATTTTGTATTTATTGGTAACGAACAGTACTGGTATATTCCTAAATTTTGTCTTTTTGATATCGGTATTATACGTGCCGAGTATTTTTGCTACCGATACACATTTTGAGGGATTTCTGGTACTGTTATATTCGGTACATGTACTTTTAGTACCGCTACCAAGCTCATACCTAACTAAAATCCATTAAATGATTGTACTCTATTGTGAATTCATTTGAGTATAAATACAAACAGTTGAATAACGATAACCAACTCGGAGTTTTTCGGGTTGACCTGTAACCAAGAAAATAAAATCGTCAACTGAATCAATTCACTATAGATTGCATTTGGATTTTAAGTTTATAAGGTTGGGGTCATCGGTTATGGCTTATTTGGGTTCAAGTGGCTACGGTATCAGTTGGGTTACAGTTTACGATTAAAAATGACAACCATAATTATCATATTCAATTTCAAAGCATGATTTTAATTGGTACTCATCGTACTCAGTATATCCCACCAATAGCAATGCTATGGTAGGGTCTGAGGAGGGTAAGATGTAGACAGCGTTACCTCTATCCCATAGGGATAGAGAGGCTGCTTCCGGTGAGACCCCCGGCTCGAGCATGATTTTAATTGGTAGATGCAATTTTTTATATGACCATAAACAAAAAAAAAATGGGCATTTTTTAAGTTGTTATATGTAACATCAACAATAAATAGGCTATGTTTAAGTGAACTTGTTTAACTATACCAGTGTTTTTTTTTTATTAAACTGTAATTAAAAAGGCTGACCATATGACCCATTTCGGATCTAGTTAGCCCATTTTTACGACCTATCAACCTGATTAACAAGTTATATGAATGATTTTAATACAAACATAATTATGTTTCATCTAGATTAAGTCAATGGCTGGATGTTGACCTTGACCAGATCAGGACTTCGTCCAAGCCCCGCTACGTATTACTTTCTTCTTCTTGACGCGACTAATTAAAATAGCGGTTGCTAAATATTAACGTTATTCAACCACTTTTTTTCCTTCCAAATATTAAGGATTTATGTGAAACGCTTTTGTCTTTTCATAGGTTCAACTCAATCTTTATATTAATATTTGATCATTTCTTAATTTTCTTGCAAGTTTTCTCATAACTAAAAGTTATTAACTTATGCCGTCACTACTTAGGTGTGGTGAACGGAAGTTTTACTTTATGTTCACCTAAGAGTTTTTTTTGTTTGACGTTGCAAATGCGTCATATTCCTGGGTTTAAGTATTGATGAAGTAACAGTTAGTAGACTAGGTCTCACAACTTCAAAACCCCCTAAGAGCTTTGTGATGATTTAGCCGTTGTTCGTCGTCCAAAAAAATAAAGTTAACTTTTTAGATCTATCAAAAAAAAAGTTTTACTTTTGCCTAGCAGAATTAGTAACATAGTCAAACTATATTATAATATTTTTCATAAAGATCTCTTTCTATTCTAATTTCTAATTTTTATGTATACTAAAATAACTAAGTTTTTTTCTATTTCTTGGTTAGAAAAGAGATAGTTTCTAATTTTTTTACTTCACTTCAATACTCAATATAATAACAATAATAGGAGACTGAAAACGAGAGTATTTATCCCGCGTCCATTCTTCATATCTTCATATGATTGAAAGAAAAAATTGAATGCAACGAAATGAAAATTTTTGGTACAACAAGCCGCGATCTGATAGCTATGAATCTAAAGAGTATATTGAATTTAATAAAAGTATTGTTCAAATGTGTATATTGATTAAGCACACAATTGTTAAGTAAAAAATATAAATATATGGACGGAATTTAAACATTAATGTCACGTGAATTTTGTCCTTAATTTTTATTATTAAATTGGGGGCCTATGTACTTGATTTCAAGTTTCTTGCTATATTTATTATTTTATAAAATCATTCATGGCGGTCATATAAAAGAAAGTATATGTCCAAAAAGTAAAAGCTAGCTACTTGTCAAATTCATTATTAATAAACATGTATTTTTATAAATAGAAAGTTAATTGTTATCATGCAAGGAGTTATTGCTTAGGTAATGATTATCAAAAGTAATAAACAAAAGTTTGAAGTTTGAACCTAACACACCGATATTGACTTTTGGATTTGACTTGAAATGGGAACATAAATATAAAATTGAAAAACAAATATAATTTGAATGAAAATTAGTCAACATTTTATGAATCCTTAAAAGTCACATCAATTCATAGCCGTAAATCGTAATACCGGCCTATACATCTCCTTGATAGCATCTACTAAGTCATAGCCAGGGTCTTGGTAAACAGGCTCAAGAAGGTTATGCACTTGCTAATTAGTAATTACATATACGCAATCGGTTTATTTGGAGAACCGTGGAATTCTAGACAACCCATTTTTGGTGAATGAAATCATTTCATGGGTTAAACAAATGAAATGTGAATTAAGGCTATGATATTTGTGATCGACTATATTAAAAGGCATTTGACTCATTGAATTGTGTCTGACTTGATCTTATCGCAAATAAACTTTCCTGATAAGTGAAGAAGACCTTGGACTTCAGGATGCTTATCTTTTCTCGCACATTAGTGGGGCGTTAAGCAATGGACTTAAAAGATTGATTGTTAATTAAAACTAGTTAAATTTAATTAGAAACCATTAAGCAATCAACTCTTTTGGGATAATTATAAAATGTAACTTTTTACAAAATACTCAAAAATATTATTCAGAAATAAGAATTGAAAACTTTCCATCTATTCATTATTTTCCTTTTTCTCGGCAAAAATAGATATAAAGAAACCGGTACGGTTTTGTAGAAGTTTGTCAAGCTTCATGTATATCATCTATATAATGTTAATCTATATTTTTCTTAGAAGAAAAATAAAAGAAAATTGAAATGAGCCACATCTTCTTCATCCACCACAATGTCGTAGCAAACTGGCACTCCTTCGGCCATGTACAATGTGACGTTCGTTGCTTTGCTAGCCGTTTGTCATCACACGACCACCATCCTCAGCTCTACATAAATAATAATAAATAGGGGTGCGCAAGAAACTAAAAAGCCAAACATAAACACAAAAAATTCAAATCCGAAATCAAAACCGACGATTTGATTTTATGATTTTGTGAAAACCGAACTTACAATCCGGTTTTGGTTTTGCAGGCATGTAATAAAACCCGAAAATAACAAACCGAACTGAATTTCTATATAATTTATTTTTGATTTCTAGTCATATTAAGTAATTTATATAAATATAATATATATGTAGCTTAAATACTTTTGTCAAGTGTTTAAAAATCAGTTAGTTAACAACTAACAAAATTGTTTATATCTAAATTCATTATTTTCAACCAAATTTTTAATTGCCCAAAATATCGGGATCAAATTAAATGGCAATAATCGGGAAGAAAAACTGAAACCGAAATGAAACCACAACGAAACTGAAAAAATTAAAACTGAACAATTTCAAAAATCAAAAAATCGAAAGTCGACCCAAATGGAACCATGAACACCACATTACCCGTGCTCAATGTGCTTGTGTTTCTCTCTCTCTCTCTCTCTCTCTCTCTCTCTCTCTCTCTATATATATATATATATATATATATATATATATATATATATATATACTTTTTAAAAACGTAATTTTTAATATATGTTTTTCCTCATCAAATTCAATATTCTGTTTGTATACATTTTCAACATGATAAATATTTAACTGTCTTAGCACTGAAAGTTTTACTTTTACCGTGCAATTTTATTTTGAATATGTGAAGTCTTTAATTATTTAACACAAGGTAATTAGCATTTGAATATTCTAAGTATCAAGTATTAATTGATGATGGGAAGCTTTCCTTCGTCAAATCTATAAACATGTGAGTGTGGTTTCCCCATTTTTTGAATTCTGGGACCATTATTTTTATGTTTCATCCATACTTAATGCGTTTACATTGTATTTTATTATTAGAAGTGAGATGATATATATATAGGATGGATCTTGCGAGAAGTGAAGTTACGGCGAGAAAAGTTCTCATACCTAACACTAGGTAAATCAGTTTTAGGTAACTACACACATACCTCCATCATGTATATTCCCTTTTCATGTATGAAGAGAATATACTGATGTAGTACCCACTCACGAGCCTACATATTGATATATGTACCTACATATTTAGATAAAGTATCTACGTATTGATATACGTACCTACACACATACCTACATTGTCTATGAAGAGAATATATTGATGTAGGTACCTACACACGTGCCTACATATCGATGTAGGTAAACTACACACATACCTACGGTATGAAGAGAATATATTGATGTAGCACCTACACACGTACCTACATATCAATGCATAGTTTTCTAATATTGAAAACTTTTTGGTGCTTCAAATTTTTTTTACAGAATGAAAGACAGCTAACATTAAAGAAGTCACAATGGAAAGGGCTTGGGATTGTGGTCTATGAGAGGAGTGAAGAAAGCATAAAAAAGTACTCATCGGTTTAAGGACTAGACACGTTGCCAAATGCAAACATTATGTTATATGACACAAACACAAAAAGATCTGATTTCATGAATGCTCTAAGTTTGGAATGAAAATTTAGTTTCGTAAGACTGGAAGTCAAGGTTCTTCTTTTTTTTTCTAATGTTTCTAAACATGGTTTTGTTTTGATAACTCTTGTGTTTTGTGTATGTTTACCTAAATGTAGGTGATGTGTGTATGACAGTATGACTCTATTATGTATTCGGTTTGTATTATTAATGTAATGGGTTTGAAATCTGGTTGTGAAGTTAACGCATTTGATAGTCCATGTCTTTTGTACATATTTATTTACTTCAAAGGTTTGTGTTGTGTTTGTGTAGGTTTATGTTACGAGTATCTGTTCAAGTTCGGTATGCAATTTAGGTAGTTATATGGTCGTTTGATTTATTCCATATTTTTAGCATACACTTTCTTGTTTGTATGTCTATGTTAAAAGAGTCTATTGAGTAGTAAGATATGTTATATATGTGAAATGTTTGTTAGTCAACTATAAAATTTGGTTTAATTAAGTATTTGAGACACCCTAGATTATATGTTTTGTGTCCAGTTGATAACAACATCAAATAAATTTGGTGTTGGAAGTTTAAATTGTAAATATAGAGGTTTATTATAAATATAATGAAACAAATAGTGCAAGTTGTATTTATGTTTAAACATAACAACATATATAATAAATGTGTATTTTATGTGCGTAGTAGTTTTGTATAGGATTATTTTAAGAGGATCAGTTTAATTTGTATAGGATTATTTTAAGAGGATCATTTTAATTTGTGTAAGTAATTATTTTACGTTGTTAATTCATATAAATGATCATGTGATTGAAATTAAGCCACTATTGTTTCTTCTATGTAACGTCCTCAATCAATTTAGGTGATTCTTGATTAATTGGGTTGAACTGACAATCAATTTTGGGATATAGAGTTTGAAAAAATTGGAGAACCAAATTGGGGATTAGGGTCTAAAGGAATTGTTAGCTTAATTGGATATTGAATTCAAACTTATGAGATTTCAAATTTTTAATCGGAAATTGTTTCTGGTGCATGTAGACCAATTATTATTTGATTGTAACTTATTTTTAATATTTGATAGTTACCAAAATGAAAACATAGATATTTGACTATTATGCCATTCTAATTATTAATTCAAAAAATAAAAACAAATTACATGATTTGTTAGAATCACTTCTCGCACTTCTCGCTCTAAGAAACATTTCTGAAATGAACCAATACCTATATATATATATATATATATATATATATATATATATATAGGGGAGAGATATTTTGAGAACCATGTTGAGTTGTAAGAACTTTAAGAACTCAAATTTGGACCACACATTTAATTAAATGACATGAAATATGTGGATGAGATTAAATGTAATTAAAAAATAAAGCAGGAAAGAGAGTAAGTATTTTTAATGATTACACAAGTTTAACTGTTAGTTACACATGTGTAATAAGTCGATTCGGTGTGTAATAAAATACTGTAATTTTTTGTACATCACTTACACTTACGTATTACACATGTGTAAAAAAATCCGAAAAAAAAGAATTGTTACGTTGAGTTCTTTCGAGTTCTTAAAACTCAAAGTGGTTCTCAAAAGAAATCAATCATATATATATATATAGTGTAGAGATATTGTACGCTAAGACCATGTGTAGTCATAACTCTCCACATCCAGGCATTATGCGCCACGTGCCGCCCAGTCAGAGTTATGGTTTTTTACAAAAACAGGCTGTAGTCATAACTATCCACATCCAGGCGTTATGCGCCACGTGGCGCCCAGTCACTTTTACACTTTTTGTTTTTTTTTTTAATTTTTAATAACAATAATCAAATAACAATAATATTTTATTAAATAAATATTACATGAAAATAAAAAAAAACTATTCGTCGTTGTTGTCGTCGTCGTCGTCTTCGCCCTCTTCGTCGTCGTCGTCTTCGCCCTCTTCGTCATCGTCGTCCTCGTCGTCTTCGTCGTCGTCTTCATCATCGTCTTCATTGTTGCCCTCGTTTTGATCATCGTTTTCACCAGGCAGAGGCCGATACATCCAAAGATGTTGGACCAAATCCTCCTTTAGTGCGTTATGTATCTCTCTTGACCGCACGGAATCCGAGTTTTCGAGTCGTTGCTCCATACTTGCCGGAGTCCGTGGTGGATCCTGGTCCGGTATTAAAGTTGGACATATTGCTCTTCCCTCGTCCTCGATGATCATGTTATGCATTATGATACACGCATACATAGCACATCTCAATCTTTCTAAAGACCACAGACGACAAGGATTTTTAACATAATGCCATCGTTGTTGAAGAACACCAAAACACCTATCGATATCCTTTCTCGCAGACTCTTTCACTTTCTTAAAATACTGTCTTTTTTCATCCATCGGGTCTCTGAATGTTTTAACGATTATCGCGAACTCTAGATATATTCCATCACCCAGTTAGTACCCATGATCGTAGAAGTTATCGTTATCCCAAAACGAAGCGACGGGAACGGTCCCAGATATGTAACTCTCCATCACAGGAGACTAACCAAATCCAAAGGTCGTATGAAGCGATCGCTTGAAGGCTGACCGTTTGTCCCTTTTGGTCACCTCGTGTGAATTGACCTCGCCATGCAGTTGGACAATTAGCCCATTCCCAATGCATGCAATCTACACTCCCTATCATGCCGGGGAAACCATGCACCCTTGTTGTGCCTCGTAAAGACGTTGTAGATCGTTAACGTTGGGCTCTCTCAGATAATGTGGTCCATATAGTTTAAATATTCCTGTATTTTACAAAACTTTTATAAAATAAATGATCACAGTAAACAAGTGATAAACTATTTAAAAAAAAACGTACCGTAACAAAAATACTCAAAGGTGTCCCGAGTTGTTTTTTCGGCCATCTTTAAATACTCGTCGTTGATGTCGATTGTGTTTCCGTAGGCGAGCACGCGTACGGCTGACGTAACCTTCTGAATAGCCGTGAATCCTAGCGACCCTCGAGCGTCAGACTTTTGCTGAAAGTAATCAAACTCACACTCCAAATCATTGGTGATGCGCATAAATAAATTTTTAGACATCCGAAAACGACGCCTAAAGGTCTTCGGGTTCTTGTATCTAGGCGAGTCGCAAAAGTAATCCGCCATCAACCGGTTGTTGGCTTCGGCACGATCTCGTTCGATATATGCTCTTTTTGAAACGGGGGGTGGAGAGCTAATCGCACCCGTAACGGAACTAATATACTTTGTCGCGAGCATAATCGCACTCGTAACCGCCTGTTCCTCCTCCACGTCCTCTGCTTGTTGGTCGGGCCCGAAAAACTGTTTATTTATAGATGGAGGATCCATATATAATGAATTTTGTGTAAAGGAATTATAGAGTTGTAGATTTGAAAGAGAATTTTTATAAATTTGAAGAGTTTTGATTGGGAATTAGTTGGTTTAATATATAAAGAAATAAATTTTTTTTATTCACCAACGGTAATATGCAACGGTCCAATTTTGATTTTTGTGCAATTCTGCGCGTTTTGGATACAACGTAGCAAAAAAAAAATCATATAACGCAGGGGGGCGGTGTACCCCCCGCGTTTTCCTCCTAAACGCTACACAAAACGCACCCAGTACGGGTGGTCTAATGCATTAACGTTCGAGAGGTATGCGAGACGCTCAAAGGCAAAAACCTAAAACGCTCAGAAAACGCTCACAAAAATTTATACGTTCAGCCAAAAACCTAAAACGCTTAGAAAACGCTCAAAAACGGTCTTCGTGAAAAAAGTAAAAAATTGATCGACTAACAATCCAAAACTGTTTTTTTCAGTTAACCGATTCTGAGATGTTGGGATGTGATTTCATGAATCGATTCGTGAAAAACGGGATTCACGTACGTTAATGTACGTTAAGGATTAGTGTATCGGATATTTCCACTATATATATTATTGATTGTGATCTACTTGATACAGTATCTTCTTTAGTCTTAATAAATCCTCAATGTAACCTACATTTGACACATGCATTAGATGGACAAAACATACTACCACATTTCCACATTTTCTTCTAAGCACAAATATTTTGGCAAATTTTACTTTAATTTCTATAATAAAACATTTTCTTGTTGTGTTCGTCACTATTAGATGTGTGTATCTGTTAAGATGCACGTTAAATGTGTGTGTTAAATATGGCACTCAAAGGGGGCTAATTCTTTTCCGTTTGGTCAAAATTAAATGTGTGTGTTTGTTAAGATGTACGTTATGCAAAACACATACAATCATACAACAGAAATTAAATGAACACGAGAACGAAGGTTTGGTCTATGTGATCTATGCTCACAAGTTGCAAGCATAATTTATTATTGCTTTACGCTTTCAACACTTATGATGAGAAATTACAAATACAAGAAGACATTAGATAGAGATACATTAGAGTTTCTAGCTTAAAAAAACAAGAAAACATAAACGGTCCATAACAAGAGATATAGGATCGGTCCAAAGAACTCTGATGTTTTCAATCTCCACTAAACCCAATAAAAGATGTCTTCAAGATCTTCAATTAACAATGTGTTTGTGTGTGAGCACGCATACGAGGGTGGTGTGAAGAAAAATTACAACATATCAAATCTCCTATGGCCTCTTCCTTCTCTGATCTTAAATAACTCTTCCTTTAAAGGAAAGTGGAATGAATAAGCTCTTACGACAAAGATAGTTGGTCGATCGAATGATAACAAGCATATGTGTCGAACTGGATCCCATAAAAAATGTGGGTGTCTTCGGTTGGAGGGTAACTTTGAATCAATTACTAACAAAGAAGTCCGTTAAAAAGAGACGCACCACCATAGGTTCATCGGATTGTGCAAGGGGTCGAAAGAGCCAACCAATCACCTTCTCGCGTGGTCATCTCTTGTTATTTTGCGAAATTTGTTTGGCAACATGTCTAGCCTAGGTGTAAGGAACTAATTAGTTTTCCTACCTCCTTATACTTTGACAATTACCATTAAATAAGCTATTTTTTGTGATCATTACATGTCATGTGGTTTATTTGGAAGACTTGAAATGATAAAATCTTCATCAGGTAGTTGAAGAAATAAAGGTCAAAACTAAGATCGAATAAGAAGGAATTAACTATATAACTAATATTCATAAAATGAAGATAATCGAATGGATCAGTGATATGTCAGTGATACAAATGATCGTTCAATATATATATATATAATTGAATAGTAAAAGATAACATCAATAATCCCTTGTAAGGATCATCTCATATAGATCCCACCTAACAACTTTTACCTTGTTAAGTATAAGTAAAGCAAAACCTTATATATATATATATATATATATATATATATATATATATATATATATACATGAATCTATCATCTTATATACACTTATAATATGTTAATTAGGACCCAAATATGTTAAAACTACACTTTGGTTAATTAGGACAATTTCATAACACAAATTTAGCACCCAAATTAACATTATTTCTAATTCACCAATAAGCATAAAACAAAACAATTAATCAATCAATTTTAACAATAAAGAGAAAGAAATTAATTAAGCTTAATTAATTAATTACCTGCATTGAAAGTTTAGTAATATATGAATTAGAATAGTTGAAGATGGTTATTAACTTATTATTATCAAAATCAACGTGAAGGAGCAACACTCCTATCCTCCTCACTAGCGGTTGCAGGCGGTGGCTGCTGAGAATCTTGCTGGATCAACAGCGGATGCGGTTGTAGATCAAGGTGGTGATGATCTTGTACTTCTTGTGGTGGCTGCGGCTGCGGTTGGATTTGATACATGTTATTAACATAAGAACTAGTTAACCCTAAAGGCGGTGACATGGCTGCCGGAGCCGTCATAAGGCTAAATCCACTCCCAGTCACCTGCCCAGTTGCCGCAATATCCAACCCGCCGCTAAATCTTACTAGATCAAGCGACTGTTGTTGTGGTTGTTGTTGCTGATGCTCGTAGTTTCTAAGCATCAGTTGTTCTTGTTGTTGTTGTTGCTGTTGTGGGTCTATTATCTGGGTGTGCTGTGGGTCCCGGAAGCTTCCAGGACCTGACACGCCCAGCATGGGTTGCATGTTATAAGGTAATACCGGCACGGACGACGAAGGCATACTCTGGATTTGTGGGATAAACCCTTGATTCAAAACTGGTAACATCATAGAAGGTCCCATGTAACTAGCTAATTCTCTTTTCGCATTATGTAAATCGGTCTGAACTTGCTTTAACCGGTGTTGAAGAACCGATATTAATCCCACACATCCATAAACCGGATCTTTTAGCCTTGCATCCGCCTCATACGCCAATGAGTTAACCGCATCTTCTCGTTGAGCAGTGTTGAGTTCATTAAGGATCTTAGCAACATTACTAGCACCAAACACTTTGTGCACATTTGCAAACTTTTGAGGCTGGTCCGGTGGGAAGTAGGGCGCAAACACGCATTCTTGCGTGCATTTTCGACGTAAAAACTTGCAAGCTGCACATGGTGAGTTTGAAGATGACATGTTTGATATGTGAATATGTGATTATGTTCCTTGAGATTTACTAGCAAGCTGCAAATATTATTATTACATCATGATCAGATTTAGAGAATAATTATTATTTCATGGAATTCACAAAACCATTAACATGTGATCATGTTGACAATTATGGGCATGACTTATAATATAGTAACTTATAAGTGCACATGAATTCAAGAAGGTTCGTTTACCAATATTAAGAAGCAGGTGGTGGCAATTAAAGCCTTAATTTCTTCATGTATCGAAACACACAATTCCAAGTCAAATAACTTGTTTATTCAAATCTTGCATATTGAAAATTGTTAAAAGAATAAGAGATTAATAGGTAAAAATAGTAATTAATAGTAATTAATAGTAATACTAATACCTTTGAGTTACACACAGTCACACACACACACAAGAACAAAAGAAACTAATTTATGTAAAAATAATATCGATTCAAAAGGGGGTTAGCTGCGCAGCTTGTTGCTCATTTACTCATTATCCAGATGTAGCTCGGTTTGTGTTATATATAATAACTTTTATAAAAAAAAATCAACATTATTTTGTATTGATGATCACATATACCATAATACCAAAACTTTTAGATCCAATATATATTTGGAGCATGTATATTCAAAACATGTTCGGAGTGTTTAAGGAAAGAGAAACAAAAACTGAATCATAAATCATTCTAATCCTACCTTTTGATTTCTCACAAAAAATCTTGATATAAAAATTAAGGAAATAATAATAATAATATATCATGGTCCATAACACATATTAATTTGACATATATCTTCCTTATATTTATATGGTTATGAAAATGAAATATATATATATATATATATATATATATATATATATATATATATATAGATTGAAAGATTCATGTACCTTGATATAAGATGTATGGTAATTAGGATCTTGATCCGATCTTCAACGTATTCAAGATCTCAAGCAAGGTGAAAAACTAATACAACACACACAAAAGCTTATTGAAGAAGTGTTAATTAAACCATTGTAATAATATTGTATATGCATACATATGGAATTATGGATCATATAATTACTGTGTATAAATGAGTCTAGTTGTGTGTATGTGTGTGAGATAAATATAGGGGTATATAATTTTCACCGTGTGATTGGAATAGAGTTGTGTTTTGACCGTACGATTTGAGAGAAAGAGAGAGAGACTAGATTTCTGAAGAATGATTTAAAGGCAATCTGAGTTTCCTCTTTGTCCTTGTCTTCCTTTTAACGTGTTATTTATTCGTGTGTGTATTAAAGACTTACATAATTAAATGTTATGAGTTGTAAAAAAATGTCTCTAATGTCAAATGTAAGAGTTTTTATAAAATGTTTTGGAGGAAAAAAACCACGAGGTTTTAAATATATTAGCTAGCATTAATTGTGATTTGAGAATAATATGCATACATCTTGTAGATAATTTTCACAAGTTGGATTCTTAAACTGAACGGGTAATTTTATCTCACCGTACTGTTGTGTTTTCGGACGAGTGTTCACGGATGTTGGCCTTAGGTGAGTGTTTTTCCCAGAACGAAAGACGAGTGTATCATGATGTGTTGAATTTAGTCAATAGCACATTTGAAGGATTCGTTGGTCGTTAAAAAAAATACAAATTCTTTCTTATAAATCGTGTAGGTGGGTGAGAATCATTTACATAAATATATATTGTGTGTGAATTGATCATTAATATAATTTGAGGTTCATATTTGCATATGGTTAACAAGAGTTTGGATCAAATACAAATGGAATTAACGTGCTAATTGTGAGAGTCAAGTAGAATAATTATATATACAAGTTGAATAATTATGTAATTATACTTGATATTCACAATTAACACGTTAGCAAGAGTTCATGAATAGGTTAACAAATATTTGCATATGGTTAACAAGAGTTTGGATCAAATACAAATGGAATTAACGTGCTAATTGTGAGAGTCAAGTAGAATAATTATATATACAAGTTGAATAATTATGTAATTATACTTGATATTCACAATTAACACGTTACTTTCATTTGTGCGTAAACTTTCCCCCTGTAAATATAAATCATGTATGTAAATAAAAATTTGATTTTACAAAATTCGAAAGTAGTGAGCTTTCATTTTAATTGAAAACTTAAACCGTATAAGTTAATTTTTAATGCAAAATTTATTAAAAGCAAAAGAAGTCATCACTAACAAGAGGCAAACGGCCCAAATTACAATAAATTGGAACTAAAACAAACAACTACTTATAATGGAAAATTTACGAAACTAAACTACCTAACACTTCTCTCCTTCAAGACATAATCTTTCGCTCATCTGTTTTATTTATAAAAAAGACGTTGATTTGCGAGTACATAACTTGGACATAACTATAGGCAATCACTAAAAATAAGATCATTTTTTGTTCAACCATATCATTCAACATGTCACCGTCAAAATAGATTGAACTGCTAGACATGTCTCTTTACACATGATTATTTTATAGGTGAAATGATCATTAATATTATCCTAGTAAACTAAGTTTAAATGTTGGATAAAATTAACCGTTATATTAGTTTATATATACATGATCTGCTGGTCTATACGGCAAGCAAAGATAGGAAGATAAGATGTCGCGTGAGAAACCAATGTACTTCTAAACTGTCACCGTTTCTCACCAATAAATTACCCACATTTTCGGTCAAAATCATATATGAAACTATATATATCTATAATATATATAAACGAAAACATAAAAATCCTACATGTCGCGATGTGGTCACTTCCCTCCTTTTTGGAGTCACCAGATTTGCTTGATTTTTAAATGGAGGCTTCTCATGCATTTAACCCGAATTAATGGGTATGGGTCTTACCAAACCTAGATATTCCTTAAACGGGTTATAACATCTCATTAAATTAAAAATTATTCTCACCAAATTATTGATGTAAAAATCCTATAAAATAGGATACACTAAAAATTAATATCTTATTTAATTTAACAAAGATATATATATATATATATATATATATATATATATATATATATATATATATATATATATATTTAAATTAAGAAAACCAATTTTATAGTAAAAAAATAAAAGGGTCTTAGGTCTCATCAAACCGTAAGTATATTATTAACTTTCATAAATATTATTTATAATTAAAAAACCAATTTTATAGTAAAAAAAATAAACGGGCCTTGGGTCTCATCAAAACCATATAGCTTTTAAACCGGGTTATAACATCTCATTTATTTGTGAAACAATTTATCATTAAACCATAAGTTTATAATTAACTTTCATACAATAAAAAAATATAAATTCAAAAAATAAATAAATATTAGAACAAACAATATAAAACAACCCCGTAATACGGGGGATAAAAACTAGTATATATATATATATATATATATATATTATTAATTTTCTAAATTTGTTTCATTTTGACTTAGAATATCTTATGGTCAAAGCAAAATTGTGTAACTATTGTTTATGCTATGAATAAACTTAGGTTGTTAATCATTTAATTATACTAAAACGAGTGGTTTAATAATCTAAATAAACACATAGATAAAATAATAATATTCCTGGAATTTTATAAAATATTATATTTGGAAAGAAAAATATATGTTACATAGATCAAAAACCATATTAACGTATATTGACACAGGTTATGATAATATTGATGGCAATACTGACATTGTTTGATAAGTATGGGTTGGATTCGTTTCATTAACTGGTATGGTACCAACAATCAGTACAATTTACAACACGAAAAATAACTCGTTATGGTATTGATACTCGGTGTTGTTTACAATACAAAAAGGCTTATTTAATTTAATCACAACGGTTACGTTAATAAAAAAATGTATAAACATATATTGGTACTAGTTCTGATAATAATGATAACAATATTGATGGTGTTTGGTCGGTCTCAGATCCATTTGTCAATGTACCAGTACATTAACGACACTTGATACAGCTTAAATTACCAACCGGAAAAAAACACATTTCGAATACATGTTTGTTTTCAGCAACATTTATATTTGAACGTTGATAGAAGAAAATTAAACACATCAATGCATTCAATCTTTTTTAAAGTTAACACATGAAAGTTAACCAATACAAGTGCCTATGTTGTTAGGTCGGTATCAGTTGAATTCGTCATTGGTGCTGGCACTCATTCTCGTAGACTCTCTTTTACTTGTAGGTTGATCTCAATATGGATGTGCGAGCGAAGGCCTTTCCTCAACATCAGCTATTTTATGTGATCTCGAAGAAGATAGCATTCAAATTAAGAACATGTTCGCATGCTTTAAAAAAAACATCTTGGACAATGAGTAGTGTACTATGATATAAACTATGTATCTAATCTATACACTCTAAGATCAACTACTGGCTATGCGCTTCTGCTATGGTCAAGTGCGGTATCATGGTGCAGTAAACGTCAAACTATTGTGTCATTATCAACAACTCAAGAAGAATATAATAACGAGTTCCATCGATGGCAGCTCATGAAAGTGTGGCTCTTGCAACTTTCGAAAGATTTGGGCTTTTTCATGATAATCGTTTAGCGATTCAACTTGCTAAAAGTAAGAACCTTACTTTCCATGCACGAGCTAAACACATTGAAGCTCATTATCACTTCACTAGTGTAAAAGCTAAGAAAATTGTTGTTAATTTGTTTATGCGACAACGCAACTATATATAGAAGTGGGTGTTGAGAGGGAGTGTTAATATGCAACACTCATCGCCAGTTGCGGCTCCATGCCCAACGTGATTCAACCCAGTTGCCAGGTCACCTAGTTGTATCAGTGGTTCACATCACCCAGTTTTGGTTCTGTGCATTTGGTTGCGGCTCATGTCGTTTACAAAGTCGATTTTTCTGCCTTATTTTCACTTTTAGAGTATACATATGATACATATATTGTCACATTGAATCAAAAAGCACTAAAACGTCTCTGCCATTCGTGTGACCATCGCAACATAATCTCGATGGTTCCAAGGGTTTTCTATGACACCTCCTAACAACACTCGTAAATCGTAATCGCTTTCATTACTACTAATATCCAAAGTCACCACTTGGAGATGAAACATCCAACCAGTCACAGTCACTGATAAACAAAACAAAAATGAGGGGAGAGGTTTAAGGCTTTGCGGTTTTGCACCGGCTGAAAGCTAGTACTCACATCATCAGTCTAGGAAGGAATGTATAGCATCGGATGATCGTGAATGTTTAGTAAGGGGAGGTGGAAGACGACAGATTAAAAGCTTTAGTTGGAAAGAAGTGACGAGACCAAAGGAGAAGAATAAAACACGCCTTTTTTAAATAAGACGGGTAAATGTAATTTCACATGAGTTTAACAAAATTTCTAATGTTATATAATGATAACTTCTGAAGGCATTACAGTTCCCCAACAATGGCCAACGGGACTGTTCGGGAACCAAACCTAAACTTTCTTAAAAAAGAAAGAAGCAAAACCGCGAAACATTCATACTAGAGGAACCATCAGTGAAATATATTTATCAATAAACAATTCAAGCCAAAATTATCCAAAACTACATGCTCCTAACTAGCAAGATTCACCTTTCTGCCTTTATGAAATGAGGTGACAAGAGTTTTGAAACTGTGAATCCAGTGAATGTGTCAACATCGAAGAGCTCTTTCAACTTATCATCACATAAAATCCGTCTTTTGTCTGAGGGATCCTATACGCATGTTTCAGATGAATGTTTAACGCGTTAGTTATGACAACATTTATAATTTTCCAATTTAATAAAAAAAAACAACTAATGGTTAAGGCATACATATGTACCTGGAGGTTATTTTGTTTAATGTAGTCCCATATTCTCTTAACAACATCCGAACGTGCCAATGCGTCTTCACCTGTTCCAAGAAATTTCACTAAAGCTTCTGAAAGTGGAACCGGAGCCATAAGACCCGAACCACTGCCTCCGCCACCCCCGGCACTCTTCTGTTTCTTCTTTCTTTTCGGCTCATCTGAATCTGTAAGCCAAACTAAGTGAGACTACAACTAAGCTTGTAAACTTACCAAACATTCAGTGAACCGTCTGGCGGGAAGTTTGTTTTATGTTCGTTTATTTAATAAACAAAAACATGAACAAAACTTTTGTTCATTTAGCTAATCGAACAAGCATGAACACATGTCTTGTTCGTTCACTAATGTCCATGAATGCTTTTTCATTTAAATTCATTTATGTTCATTATTAACACTCATATATGTTTGTTAGTTTACGTTTGTTCGTTTACAGTTGTTATTATATTCATTTTTATATTTTTAGGCCCATTACAATTTGGTCTAGTTCTAATAACCTTTTAGACCCCAAATTGCTGTTCACGTTTACTTTTAATGGGCTTAAGCTCAGTTATGCCCGTTTATTTACGTTCATGAACCATTTGTTTATACCATTAGCGAACGAACGAGCATAAATGAACACAAACACATTGATTTTCTTAATGAACACACAAGAAGAAAAAAAACCCGTTGTTAACTGTCTGTGTTCTATCGTTTGTTCGGTTAAAGTTAAACGAACACGAACATGCTCCATTCGGGTTCGTTTGGTCTTTTTACATCCCTAAATACAGCTTTAAACCATTGAGATTATTAACATTCTCTACATCAAAATTTCCCATTTCTCATTCTCTTCTCCCAAAATGATCGCTTATTTAACGCTAACTTATAAAAAGAGTAAAATAAAAAATAAATTGAGCCCACCTTCTTCTTTTGCCTTTTTTGGCTTCTTTTCCTTGGGTTCTACACTAGCTTGAGCTGCTGCAGATAATAATATTTCAGTCATAAATATAAAACAGTAAGAAAAATAAAAAACTTAATATTAACTGTACTGTTATAACTATGAAGAACAATGATATGAAGATATACCACCATCAGAATTCAATGGCCATATATGCTTAGCAAGAGCCTTGTTCATTTGAAACATATCAATCGTATCCACACCAAATAGTTCACGAAACGGTTCATCACAACGTATGTTCCTTCTATTGGCCGGATCTTGCAGATCGTGTTCACGAATGTAACTCCATAGTTGTTTAACAACCTATGATTATAATGTTACCGCGCTATAATATATATATCGAGATGTATAAATCTGATTTGTGACAATAATCACAAAACTTGATAAAACAAATATGCAGAATGGTGTTCATACCTCTGTTCTTGCTAATTCGGGTACCCCTGTGAACTTCTGAAGCTGCGGAGAAAGACTGCATAATTTGGTGAACCCGCCCCCTTTCTTCTTCACCTCTTTGTTCTCATTTCTTGACCTAATCTCATGAACATGTATACATTAACAAAAGTAACAACTACGCTAAATTGCTAATTGATGTCCAAATGTAGAAGACGACCTGATAATCTTGCTAAACACAATCAAACATCCAATTCATATGCTAATGGATTATTCATAGATATGCATACATGACCATCACTGAAATTTACATTTTTGACTTAATTTCATGAACAAATATACTTTAACAAAAGTAACATTCTTTATTTTGGAAATTTAATTTTTCTTTTTTCTGGATTAATCAAAAGCAACAAATTGCTCAAGTACTCTTTTACATCAAAATAAAAGTCAAATGGGCAACAAGTTATGCCACTAGCTCCATTTTGATTGCAAAACCAAGTCTTTGATAAACTACATTGTTTACATAACCCGCTGGACTCGGCTAAGTAAGCTCCACAGCCTCAGGCGCTAGGAAACAAAAAGTATGCTAATTAATGTCCAAATCTTCCAACCCTAATTAGCTTCCTAAACACAATTAAACATCCAATTCATATGCTAATTAATTATTCATATATGCAAATTCATTACCATCACTTCAATTCACATTTTTTACGTGAACTATGCTTATTTTGACATACACCCGACTCCGCAGTCGGCTACCTAGGGTCAGCTAGCGACTTTTGCAACCTTGACTAAAACTAACCTAATTATCTTCCTAAACACAATTAAACATCCAATTCATTTGCTAAGTGATAAATATTCAAATATGCAAATTCATTATCATGACTCAATTTCACATTCACATAATTAGGGCAAAAAACAATACATCACATATTCAAATCCTAAATGCTAATTATAACAGCTTGAATACAACAACTAAACCATCAAATTAACAAATTAATAATAATAATAATAATAATAATAAACAACTAACCTTCGTTTTCTGCTCTTTCCATTGCTCGTTTCCTCTTCATCATCATCTTCTCCTTCCTCGTTAACTTCGTTATCTTCTTCGTTAACTTGCTGTTGACTTTCTAAATACAAATCAATTTGTTGCCGAATAAACGCTTTTTTGTCCGTTAAATCGACTCCAAACTCTTCCTCCAGCTTCCGGCGAATACTGGCGGTGGTGGTGGTGTTGAGATCGGCGGTTGTTAGGTACTGCCGTAGCCGGCCGGTGAGTTCTGTGTCCGATACCATTATTATTATTATTATTATTATTCGCCGGCGGTGGTAATTGAAATTAATTCGGTTAGAGAGTTTGAGGGGGTGAAATGATAATATGTGAAAGTTGTTGGGGACTTGAGTTGCACAATCGGTTTAAAACTCCGAACTGGTTTGGGTTTAAACTGGTTTGGTTTGGTCAAATAAAATTTCCGGTTTATGATCGGTTTCGGTTTTTACCTGATTTTGATTGGTTTCGGTTCAGTTAATCAATTTTGGTTTCGAACCTATTAATTGGTTCAAAATATGTTTCTATCTAATCGGTTTTAAAACGGTTTAGTTTTGATTTAATTTCAGATCAATTCAATTAACCGTTTTATATGACCACCTCTGTTGTGGACTAGAAGTTAAGTTCACTTTTAGTACTTATACTTATGTCAAGTATTATTGAGTTTGAATGTCCCAAAGGCCAAAATATTCACTAATCACCCAGTAAAGTAAACTATGTCCTCGCCCGAAAAATAAACCCCTTCACAATTGAAGTCCAAGAGGCATCTAACATGCTCAAATGGAACATCTTTGTGATAGAGGTGCATGAATCGGGTTTTTCAAAAGCCGGTTCTGGGTTTAGTCAATAAAGCTAAGAATCGGGTTACGTAGGAACTATGCGAGTATGGCCGGTTTTTTATTGGTTTGGCTGGGCTTTTTAACGTTTTGTGGCTAGGTCGGGTATGGGTTTTGACCAGGTAGAGTTGGAACTGGTTCTGGTTTGATTCCGGGCACGGCTTCTGTGTACCCGGGGGTTGGGTAGGACTGGTCTGGTTTTTGGGTTGGGTCTAGAACCGGGTTTTATCCCCAAGTCTACTTTATCAATTTTTGCAGCATGAAGATACAAATATAGTAATTACTATTGTTCTATTTAGAAAAGGCATAAGGTGTAATGCATTGTGTGACCATCAAGTGTCCGCACCATTTTACATGATGTGTTTAACCCATTATATGTCGTATGGATATTTGTCAAGATCTATAATGAGCTTTGACTACACTTACATGGTGCATACACCCATTCGCATGATGTGGATAAATGTGTGATGCGTAGATACATGGACTCAAGCACTCCTCATCTTCGAAATTCACACATGTACACATTAACAAGGTGAATCAATTATGAAAAGTTGGACATGCATAATATGTTAGAAGTGATGATAATCAGGCCTCAGTATTCAAACACGAGAACACACAATTTGAATAACTCGTTTGACTCTTTTTTTTATTGTTATAATAAAACTAAAACTAAAAACTTCACCCACATGTAAATTATTAACCCTATCAATCTACTTATAAACTTATCCTAGTAGAATCCACTTGTATATATTTAGGATTAAGTTAAAGAGCTCTGGTCTATAAATAGTAAAAAAGTTCAGAATAAAGCACAACATGATGATTAATAAATATGCACCAAGTGTCATATATTTTATTTAATCCATCCCATTAACCATAGATTAAAAGTCTTGGTCAAAACCCAAATGTCACTATGCATGCACATCAAATCCAGTTTATTTCCAATTTAACAATTTTATAATTAATCTCCACTACCAATTACAATCATCTACGCATTTTCAAAGATTAAATCAAGAACATGCCCTTCATCATTAAATTAAGTTTGCAGTCAAATTTCTTAGATTATTGAAATACAATAAAAACAAAATTTGGTATAATGGTTCTTAATAGTTGTAGATCACTTTGACGGAGAAATATACAAAACAATTTGTACTCGACTTCCACTTTTAATTTTATATACTAGCAATCTAGGGCCGCCCATGGGAGGTCGGGGATGGCGACAATACTAGGCGCAATCCCCTATGAGGCCCGAGGTTTATTAGAAAAGAATTATATATATGTGTGTGTGTTTTCAATAAAAGAATATAAGAATATATATTAAACCCACTTCAAATCCATGTATTTTAGGTTGCTAAACTCCTTTTATTTATAATGCTCGTTTAGTTTTTTCTTTTAAAAAACCCATTAACTTATTTACATGTTAAAACAAAAATAATTAAAAAAAAAGGAAAAAAGTCGGCCATGTATCAATTTTTACGTACGTAACAACCAACAGTTCAAAGGTTTCAAACAAAAACATAACCATTAGGCGACCATCGACCTCCCTTCCTAGTTCCTTGTTCTTATCTTTTAGACCAATCCCTCCTTCGTTCACTGTCCAGTCGAATGAGATTAGCATAGAGCAACTAACCAAGGCCCCGGAGGACTAATCACTTGTTCAAAGTTTCAATAGCATGTATGAATTGATGAAATGATGTACTTGTAATATTGTAGTGGTTTTCAATTATACATTTCAATAACTTTCATGTTTGAGATTGTTTGATTTTTAAAACTATTGTGCTTGCTTATGTGTGTATTTCAATGGGTTAATGTTTCAATTTTTAATTTTATGTTCCAGTTTTATAAATTTTTTTTGTTAAGTTTTAGATATTTTGTCTCATGAATGCTTATCCAATACTTAAAAACGTAAAAAATAGAAGAATAGTTTGTTTAGGGGAGTATTTTAGAGCTTTTTTTAAGGCCTTTCTAAACATGTCCCAGATCCTCGATTTTTTTATCTAACATTTTTTATATTTTCGGAGATCTGGTCCTGTCTCTTTTTACCTCTTCTAAGCTCTTTCTAACCTCATAAACCATCGTTCTCCTTCACATACTTTCAACCATAGCCACCGCCCCTTGCTTCGTCACCGGGTGTGCCCCTCCACCGACGTCGCCCTCCACCGACCCTATTCCACCAATCGAAATCCAACACTCAAGGCATAAACCTATTGTACCCTGCTTCACTATCTATAGTCCCCGCTGCTCTTCGCCACCGCCACTGTCAGCCGTCTCTTCCGAACTTCGACGTTGACTGTAAGTGAAATTAATAACCTTCGAATTCTTTATTTGATAAAATTTTCACGTGATAAAGATTAATATTAGTCATTAGGTTTTCGTGTATTTGAAAGTTGAAATAATGTATTTTGAAAATTCATATTTAAAAGACCTAGGTTTGATTTTTACTTAAGGAAATTGAATCATACACCATAAATTTCATATTATTTTAGCATTTTTAAAAGTTAAAAAATAAATGGCATTGTCATTACAAACTAAAAACATTCGATCCACCTCTTAATATATAAAGATATGCATCTGTGGTCCGCAAACTACAAACATTTTTTCTTTTAAAAAACAAACTACACTTAAGTCTCACGTCGAGAACGCATAGATAAACGAATTTTTACACCCGTTACTAATAATTTGTCAATAAAATTATCATTGGAGTCATTACTAATAAATTCACCACACAACCTACTTACCTACCTAATACTCCGTTAACAATTCAAATTATTATCTTAACAAATACTGCATTTAAGAAAAAAAAGATAGACGAGAAAAAACTTGATTAGAATTTTCTTAGGCAGTTAGGTGAAAACAAGTTAGATGAAAACAAAAGTCAATAATGATGTTTTTACACTTTAACTGTTTAAAGCTTGAAAATTTTCACCAAATGCAATTTATCGTTTATGTTTGTTTTGTCAAGTGTCTTTTTTTTAATTTTATTTCATTTTTTTATACAACGAGGGTTATCTTTTATAGAAATTCTTTCCACTTTAAAATAAAGTATTCTTTTCTTTCCCCTTTCACGTTATTCTATGGTCAATTTGTTAATTTATATATCACCCATTTGCAAATTAAAAACGTTTTGGATTAACAAGTTGAAATAATTAATGAATAAATGTTATGAATTTTTTTTTAAAGGCATGCATCAAATAATTGTAACAAATAAGTTGTTCTTTTCTTAAATTATATATCAAACTAAACTCAACAAAAAACAGCTTGGGAATTAAATAATTAGGTCCAAGTTTGTGTAATAGGTGTACTGGTTAATATGTTGAGTTTACAATACAACCGAGTTAAACGAGTTGAAGGATTGTAATCAGTTGTAAACAAATCATAAACATAAAGGTCATTGGTAGTTTTAAACGAGTTATAAAATGTATTTACAAAATTGATATTATAAAATAAAACTTTAAATTCTACTTTTAGTTTTAAATAGGCTGACATGTAATATGATTAAGTAACCGTCAACGAGTTAAAAAATATCAAATTAAACACGACAATATAGTTACATTTGATAAACATATTAGCTCAAACATAGTCTTTATTACACAAGTTTGATATGACAATACAATAAGAGGCGTAGCTAGGTTGGGAGCAAGGGTGCAATTGCACTCCATGACTTTTTAATTTTTTTTAGTACATACGCTGTGTTCCTGAGTTCAACTTAAGGGGAGAAAGGAAAGGAAATAGATGGGAAGATAAAAACTTGTGTTCCCAAGTTTCATTTAAGGGGAGAAACGAAAGGAAAAGTGGGGGAAATGTGAGGTTTTAAAGGGTGAAAGTTTTCTTTCCAAAATGGAAAGAATTGGATGGAAAGGAAAGGAAAAGAGATAGGATGTGTGAAAGGAAAGGAAATGAATCTTTTTTTTTTTCTTTCGTTAATCTAACTCGGGAACACAGTGTAAATCTTTGAGAGACCGTAAAAAAACTTTAATGTAACCCCATAAGGTTTTGAAACTGAACCCAAGAAATAGTGACGGAAATTCTTAAGAAGGTGCTTAAATCTATACAAATATTAAGATATAAACCAATTCTAAAATAGTTAACAAATATAAAATAAGTAAGCCTATTTTATACAGATAAACAAATAAGTAAATTTAAAATTAAATAATAGGTACGTTTAGCCTGCCCTTTAAACTATGACTGTGCAACGCAAATAACTTTAAAGTTTTGTGTTTTTATAATCAAAGATTCCAAATTGAGGACGACTATTGTAAATTAGATTGAGAGTTCAATGAATAGTAAATTACAAATCTTGATAAGGGAAAATTATTGCTCTCACTTTGAGAATTTTAAAATATTTAGTTTATTATTTGATCAATGTTTAAAAGTTTCTACAAATAGCAAATTAGGAATTAAAAAATGTGTGACTAGACGCACGAAATAACAAATCCAGTTGAACCTGTTTTAATGTATAAAATCTTTAAACAAATACTAGACACTCTTCATGGTCAAAACATCTTTTTCTTATAATAAGCTGTATTATTTTTATACAATATTAAGCGATTTGAACTTGAAACTTAAACTGACTAAAAATAATATTAAGTCACCGTATTAACTGCATCTAATTAAACTTTCTTTGAACTTTGGTTTATAAGTTATACCTAATGAGCATGAGTGATAAACGGAGTCATGTAAGCAAGAAATACATTCATTCACTCATCATTCGTTAGGTCTAGTGAGTGATGCGTGATATGACAATAATTAACTATTAAGAATATTTTAAAAAAATGAATGGCTTCACGAGCGAAATCACATTCACTAGGTACCCACTTATCACTCATTAGACCCGCATTGCGTTCCCGTGATTGTAAACCTCGTAGCACACTTCCCCCTCACAACTCACCTCTCACGGTGAACTATAACACGTATTCTTCGGGTGTAAAGCAAATTCTAAAACCATGGTATCTTTCATTAATATTTTTTTGCTTTGGATCTTAACATACGAGAATCTGATGACATAATTTATGTACACGATTTTGATAAGAAACATGATAACACATATTAAAGTTGGAATACAGGAAAACTATACAACTTTTTTGCTCTTACGTTTAAAATGAAATAAAAAGTAGCGCCCTTGAAACAAAGTGTGTGTTGTGCGGTGACCTCCCTGCCACCAATCCTCACCCACACTTAAACCATAAACCATTACAAGAGAATTTCATATGGGTGTCACCGCCAAAGGTAAAAGAGCTCATTTGGCGTCACTAGGGTTCTTTTTGTGAGGCAAGCTTATTTTTCAACCAATCAAATTATTTTTTTTTTAATTTATTTTTTTATAAAATAAGTGCCAGCTTCATGCTTACATGACGGGACGCTTTTCTACCTTTTAAGTTAAACTACTACATATATGAAGCTTCAACTTATAATTTTTATACGCCTAGTCAACTTATCTTTATTTTTATAAAAATAAAGAAAAAATAAATAAAAATTTATATAGTATTGGTAACACAAAACGATTTGATACCAGAAATACAATATTTTGTCGATAATGCGTTAAAATGGATATCAAATTCCATTGTTTTAAACCAGACAATCTGATTGATAATAATTTAATTCATTTCCTTATATAAATGGTTAATACCTAAACCCATGATCCTATTTCAAACCAAACCCAAATAAAATAAAAATATGTTATACATTAAACTTTTAATAATATCTTCTCGTTTTCATGTCACAATATTAGAGCAAGTCGTTTCAAGAAAAATATTAAACACAGCAAGTTGCATTTTGCAAATTGAATAAAGTAGTATTAATTTAATTATGATTTGGCAGCAACAACAATAACATATCCGTCAGGTTCTTTTCCATTAAGTACATATGAAGATACCCGGATTTAAACTCTTCGATGAATTTAGAAATAAGTTAAATTATATATTTGTTTACAAATAAATAAGTTAAATTATAGATTTGACACAACTTATGTGACGGATCATAGAAGTAGATGGGCGAAAAGATAATATTACTTTGCGTAATGAAGTGAAAATAGTATAAAAAGAGTGATTCATAGGTCTAATACATATTCATAAACACGTTTAATTAATAATTCTAGCTATGACATATTGGCTGATGCCTGATAATAATCCTGACTTACACTTAACCAGTGATGATATATCAATATTAGCATTCCCTTTTGTTAGCACCGGCAATTCCGATAACATAATTATAACCTATTTATACCTGATTTTCACTTGATTTATTTCACAATGATGATCATAAACGAAACGGAGAAAAATATAAACGAAAATCGAGTATAGACCACATATAAATTAAGTATAAAGTCTATGATTGAATCAGCGGCGAAGCTTAAACTAAGACACCGTGGGCGGCCGGACTCAAAATGTATACAAAATTTCACAAAGAGGGCCGAGCTCAAATTTTTGGCCAAAAACAGCTAAATTTACACTACGCATAAAAAAATTTCGACGAAAACGGATAAATCTGCACTACTGCGTGAAAAAACAAGGGGTGGGGCCACCCCGGGCCCTAAGCAACCTTCGCCGTTGATTGAAATTGCTCTTATCAACAATAGTGAAAAACTAGAATTATCATTGGTCAAACCGTAAATAACTTGGATATTTTTTAGAACGACAGCTTTCTTGTTTTTTTAGGTTACCACACTCAAATTTGAAGAGCCCTGTTGCCGACTCTGGCCAGACAATATTATCTTAAACTTTTTTTAAAAACATTTATTCTAATCTTTTTTAAAAATATCATCTTTTTTTTAATATAAAAAACATATGATGACCGATTCAAACTAAGTCTACACATAAAACCCGACAAAGATTCAATAAAACCAATATCATCACTTGTCGTCTGGCAACCAAACTCTAGCCAAAACGATACCGTATCACCCTGTTTCTATGCATTAATAATAATAATAATATTTATATATAATAACCAGATGCAACTCACTTTAAGTATTTGTTTTTGTTTGCATGTTGATATATAGTTGCCTGGTTATATATGAAACTGTAACGTGAGTTTTTTTTTTTGTTTATTTGAGTTGGAATATGAATATGGATTGGCCTGCGGTGAATCCGGTCGTCGAGATGGCGATCATGCATGATACTGATCAGTATGACTTTGTTCGGGATATCGGGTCCGGTAATTTTGGTGTTGCAAGGCTTATGAGAAATAAACTAACCAAAGAGCTTGTTGCTGTTAAGTATATTGAGAGAGGTGAAAAGGTTAGTTAATTAGTTTTTTTTTTTATTATTATTATTATTATTTAATTTAATTTTATTTTTTTTAAGTTTTGATTGATGATCAAAATATATAAGTTTTATACTAAATATGGAAATAATGTTTAGCATGTTAATATTGGTTGTGTTTTAGATAGATGAGAATGTTCAAAGAGAAATCATTAATCATAGACCTTTGCGGCATCCGAATATAGTGCGATTTAAAGAGGTTTGAAATCGTTAATACTTTCTTCATTTGGTTATTATGTGACGCCCCCGCGGGGGGGGGGGGGGGATTCAAAATGTATGGAAAAATTCATAAACGAGGTGGGGGGGGGCAACTTTTGGTCTTAAACAGGTAAATTTATACTACAAATAAAAATTTTCAGGCGGAAAACGACTAAATTTACACTACCGGGGGGGGGGGGGGTCAACTTTTGGTCTTAAACAGGTAAACTTAGACTACAAATAAAAATTTTCAGACGGAAAACGACTAAATTTACACTACTGGGGGGGGGGGGGTTTAACTATGATTTACCCCTGGTTAAACCGAGATTCAAATAGTTAATATGTGTATATTTTGTTAATTCAAAGGTTATATTGACCCCGACTCATCTAGCGATTGTTATGGAATATGTTGCTGGAGGGGAGCTATTCGACAGAATTTGTAACGCGGGGCGCTTCAGTGAGGACGAGGTTCTTTTATTTTTATAAATATTTTTTTATTTTTTTTTAACTAATTATATAAAACATGAAAAGCTAAGTTAGTTTTTGTGTAGGCGCGATTCTTTTTTCAGCAACTGATATCCGGTGTCAGTTACTGTCACGCAATGGTATGTGTTTGATATTATTTACATGACTAGATCGATCTTAACGTATATAAACATTAAACATGCTAACTAACTATTTTTGTGTTGTCGGTTGTAGCAAGTTTGTCATCGAGACTTGAAGCTAGAAAACACGTTGATAGACGGAAGCCCTGCTCCAAGATTAAAGATATGTGATTTTGGTTACTCAAAGGTATAATAATAAGCATGAAACAAATTATTATTATTATAAAATCTTGATTTTGGTATGATTTGTGAATGTTGTATTGCAGTCATCGGTCCTGCATTCGCAGCCGAAATCTACAGTTGGGACACCAGCATACATTGCTCCAGAAGTGTTGGCCACACAAGAATATGATGGGAAGGTATGAATTAATCGCGTTCCAATTCGACACGTTTTTGCAAAAAAAGAAAAAGAAAAAACTTATCGGGGTGCATTGTTTTCAGATTGCGGATGTGTGGTCGTGTGGTGTGACGCTATACGTCATGCTTGTTGGCGGATATCCTTTTGAGGATCCAAATGAACCAAGAGATTTCAGGAAAACTATACATGTACTTAGCTAAAACTTGCATTTTATTAATATTAATTTCATTTCATTTCGGTTTTTACAAATGTACCTTTTGGTTGTCTGCAGAGAATTCTCCATGTTCAGTATTCGATTCCGGATAATATTGAATTGTCACCTGAATGTCGTCACTTACTGTCACGGATCTTCGTTGGCGACCCTGCACAGGTTGAATAATATCATTTATTCAATTTATTTACGGCTGTAAACGAACCGAACGAACACGAACAAGGCCTTGTTCATGTTCGTTTGTTAAGGAAATAATGTGTTCACGAACGGTTCACGAACACTTACCGAACAAGATTTTATGTTCGTGTTCATTCATTAAGGAAACGAATGTGTTCATGAACACAAACGAAACACAATTAAAATTGGCAAAGCCTAGAGATTGAGACCGATGTATTCATCAATAATGTGAATAATGAAAGGCTGTAAACGAATAGAATGAACTCACAAGGGCATGTTCGTGTTCGTTCATTTGATTTTAAACGAAAACGAACACTTAATCGAATACATATTTATGTTCATGTTCGTTTATTTTAAAAATGAACATTTGTGTTCATTTATGTTCGTTTGTTTAAAATCTAAACGAACATAACTGAACATATTGGAACAAATGTAAATGAACACAAACAAACATAAATGAAAATACTCATCTAGATTATATTTAATTATTTTCTATTAATACATAGACAGACATAAACGAACATATATAAACTAACATAAACGAACGTTCATGAACATAAATGAACGAACGGAACATGCGTTCATGTTCCCGTTTATTAAATAAACAAAATAAACGAACTTCCCGCCGAATGGTTCACGAACAGTTCACCAAATGTTCATTTCATTTACAGGCCTAAATTTATAGTTAACCATTTGTGTATGCTATTAAACAGAGAATCACAATGGCGGAAATAAAGACACACGAATGGTTTCTAAAGAACATGCCTGCGGATCTAATGGACGAAGAGAACATGATGAACATTCAGTTTGAAGAGCCTGATGAGCCTATGCAAAGTGTGGATTCAATCATGCAGATACTATCCGAGGCAACAATCCCGTCCGTTGGTCTTTATGATCTTGATATGATGGACGATGATCTAGACTTTGATCTACACGACTTTGACTCTGATCGTGAAGAACTTCATATTGACAGCAGTGGCGAGATTGTGAACGCGCTGTGATCACACTTACATGTCTTGAATATATATTGAATATGACACGAGTATTAAGTCTATTGACTTAATAGACTTATGGACTTATGGTTTATGTATCTGCTACAAATATGTTGTATAAAAATGAAATGAAATGGAAACAGAGAAGCTTCATTTAATATGTAATCTGTTTTATTGACAGTACAACTATTGGCTATTACAGTTATTATTGTTACAACTATAATAAGAAAATATCAAATATTCATTCTTGTAGTGATAATGTAATAACCTTATTTGACACAATATATACTCGTTAACTCGTGATGTTTACTTTCTATTGGGTCTAGAACTTTATTAGTGTTTTGTATTTGTAAACGAGTCAGACTTGTTTACAGCCCGATTTATGTCATGCATGTGTGTGTGTCGTTAGGTTTAAACGACGTGTTTGTTTGTGAAGCGGTTATCAAGAGACAGCTGCAACGTTTCATCTTGTATTTATTGTGTGGTGATGTAAACAATATTCAGAACAAGATCAGTTTTGATTATTATCATATGTTACATCAGTTTGTTTTATCAGTATCTTTCATTCAAGTTCGATTATTGTGACACCGTTCAAGTTCGATTATTGTGACATTATTGTGACGCAGGGTGCTTTAATGTAGATCATGAGGTTCTTCTATCATGCCAACATATTTTCTGATTATACAAAACATGTAAAGCTAATTAAGTTTTTGTGCAGGCGCGGTTCTGTTTTCAGCAAATGATATTCATGGTCAGCTACTGTCATGCTATGGTATGTGTTTGATATTATTTATATGACTAGCTAATCGATCTTAAAACGTATAGACATAGTAACTATTTGTCAGTTGCAACAAGTTCGTCATATAGACTTGAAGCTAGAAAACACAATGATAGATGGAAGCCTTCTCCAAGATTGAAGGTATGTGACTTTGGCTTTTTATCACATGCGGTAAAATTTATTTTCCATATCAGTGAACATCGAACAAGTGTCTCAAATTAAGTTAAAAACATTGTAGAAAGATATATAAGATGATTATATAAACAAATACATAATCAATATGACAATATGTTTATCCCAAATTAACGCAGTAGAGTATTGTATTAGTAGAAATAAAAAAAATCTCTATATTAATTCATAGCTGCTTGAGTAAAATTTTTTTCTATTTCGATTCAGTCTTTTATACAACAATGTTTTAGATTTTGGACATTTCGTGAGTTAAAATGTCGCAAGGCGAGTGAGTAATTTAAGGTTTAACGGTACCATCACGAAACACGAGTCCCAAATACTAGTTATGTTGTATAAAAATGAAATGGGAACAAATAATCAAATCATAACAAAGGTGAAGCTTCATTTAATATTCAACCCGTTTTAGTAAGTCACAGTACAACCAGTAGATGCACGAAAACAAACAACGTACAATTAAGATATGCATCATGACTTTAAGCTACCACTAATCACTATTCCATTTATTCTCAAACATCTCATAGTTTGACTAACGTTGACTAACGAAACCGTCAACAACCACCTACAAACCCTGATGCTCCGTCTTCACCACCGTCTGCTTAACGTCAACCGTCATACCACCACCAACAGCACAGCTTCCACTAGCTTCATGCACACACGACGTCGTATTCATCACTTCCAACAAAGCCTCAGTACCACTAGCACCAGTGACACGTGTCTCTTCAAACAAACCAGCTGACGGATGAAGATGCGGAAACGGTAAGTAAACACTATGCACAATAATCTTCAAGTTCCGCATGACGTCAGGCACCTTAATCCTGACGTAATTAATCTTCATCGGCGTAAACTCACCGGCAGCAGTTGTAACCATCACCGACTGTGTAGGCTCAAGCGTAGGAAGTAACGTACCAGACGATAGCTTCTCTAAATCAGATATAGCCAACAACCGGTTCGGAATGATGTGAAACCGGACGTTATTGACGTACGAATGCGAACCGGAGAAGATCGACACGTCATCGAGTGCGAAAACCGTCATGTTTTGTAGACTTAATAACTCAACCGATTTTAACTTCATCGCGAGTGCGAGTATGCTGAATCCGCTGTTGCGGAGTCGAAGCATGGCGTCTCGAAGCATTAGTCGCATGACGTAAGCAGGATACTGAACTGATTGCTGTGTAACGGATTGACGGTTATCAGGAAATGATAATGACGTCATCCGTTCGACGTTACACGAGAACGGTGATAACGGTGCGACGTAGCCTTGTAGTCCGTGTACGACTACCAGTCCGTTGTTGAATAGATCCGGACGAGTTATCTCCACGCCTCCGATGAATATCTTCGTGTAATTATTATTATTATTATTATTGTGATTATTAGATTCAACTGATGACGTCACGGTGACGCATCTACCTGGATCCATAGTTTCAATCTTCGTACCGAAGGCTAGTTTAGTTAAGTACTCATGAGAGAACAGACCTGGAACGATGTGTTCGCGAAGGAGGCGAACGACGGAGCATGAAGAGCATGACTGGATGGAGGCGTCGGTAGGTGCGAAGAGAGTGGTAGGACCGTTCCACGTGGTGAAGGCTGAGTCGTCGGAGAGTGACGGTACGGCCATGGCGAGTTCATGAAACCCTAGGTTTGCGAGAATCGGTTCGAAGATTGAGGTTGGAGCGAACGAGTCGTGGATGTCGTGAGGTGACGTGGCGGATTCCGGTGAGGTAGGAGGAGCTCCAGCGGCGGTGGTTGACAGGAGGATTGCGATGGTGATGGTGATGAGAGTGAGTTGCAGAGTAGACGCCATGAATGGAGTTTGTAAGCTGTGTGTAAAGGTGAGTGATGATATATTGTTAAGTCTGTTGTAACGGAATTGAGTTAGTTATAGGAGGTTGAGGGGTAAAATGGTAAATGATCGTGTGCCATGTGTATAGACTAGATTCAGATTGTGACACGTGTAACGAGACAAGAGATATTTCTCGTGTAGGCTGACTAGGCTCCATGCCGGACAACTTCATTTTTAACGTACGATTTTAGTCTAATAGTTTCAAATTTGTGGTTTTTACTTTTTTGTTTTCTACTTGCGATTAAACTTTACCTAACTAATCTTGTTAACTCTACTTGTGAAACCCATTAACGTGCATGCATCTTACGTGAGCGACAATTTTGTTTTTAATTGGTTGTGTAATCCTTGTATGTTCGTGTAGTCATGTACCTTGTTAAGAAGCTGCTCAAAAGGCCAAAAACGTGGATGACGTACCTGAAACTAGGTGCAAGACCCGGTTTAAACTTGTTTACGTGAGGGGCATGTTGATGGGTTTTAACGAACAGAGTTAACCGGATTATATGGGTCGGGTTTGATTGCAAATGAAAACAAAACTATTGGACGAAAAACTCAAATTTGAAACTTTTGGACTAAAACAATAGACTTGATTAAACCAACGACGAAAACCGTAGTTTTCTTTAATTTAGATTTGATCAAACCATAAAAACAAAAAACCACAGTTCTCTTGTTAGTGTTGGTTTCATACTTATATGACTGGCTTTTTTTTTCACAAGACTTGAAGGTTATAAATAAAAAAAATACTTTTGTTGTTTCATTTTAAATTATATGTTACTAATTTTACATCAATAAAATCCACTAGATCAAAAATGTCCACTTCTAGAACTTGTTTGTGTGATATACTGATATTAATGAAGTTTGGACGAAAACACAGGTGAGGGTTGAGGGACTCGCTATGCTCTTAGATAGTCCTATACCTTGTTAAGAAGCTGCCCAAAAATGTGGATGACATCACAACCCGAAACTAGGTGCAAGACCCGTTTTAAACTTGATCACATATGAAATATTACCCTTGTGCACCAACCTGAGCTTTACATGTTTATATGCATCTAATGACTTTTTCTTAGTAGATTTAAGTGTCATTTAATAGTCATAGAACCATGGAAATCGTTACTTACTCGAAACTGGTTCAAGCATGCTATGAAGCAACGGGTACCCCTATTGGCTCAAAACCGATTTTATATGAGAATATTAAGCATTTTGTGTTAAAAGAATCTAAAGTTTTCGTAAACATATTAACATCGATGATAATAGTGATTTTGAAGCTTAATATGATTTTAGGGAGCAATTGTCAACTAAATGGAGAGATTGTGAAGTCTATTTTAGCCGTTTGATCTTGATTCTTAGTGAGTTAATTAGTTAAGTATAAAAGTTCTCGTGGATGTTGCAATTACTCGTAGATGTTTGACTATACTAGCAAACGTTGGGATACTCGTTGATATTGAAGTCCTTGTTGTGTAAAGTATCATAAAAATATGCCGTTATTTATTTGATCATTTGTCGCAATTTAAATCATTTTAAAGCCACAGCTTAGTCAAATTCATTTAGATATATACTTTTTTTTTCTTATAATCATTTTTATAACATTACGGACTTGAAATAATATGGGAAAAATATCAGTTTGTTTGACTTAAAAACCTATTTTAAATAACTAATTTACTAATTAACTTAGTTTAAGCCTTACTAGGCCGAACTAACCCAATAAGCCATTGGGAGCCCATTAAACATTTTAAAAAACAGTTTTATAAGTGATTTGGGCACGTTTAATTGTCTTCCTCATCACTACTATTCACTATAAAAATATAGTGAACGAACATATTTTAATAGTATTTTTTTCTAAAACAATTCATTTTAATCCGACTTTATTTGCAATGAATTTGTATTAACCCGAATTCATTTAGACCCGTCTGACAATGTACAAGTTCTTTGAGCACGTTGTGCAACTACTTTATGTATGATAGCTTTAAAGTTACAATATACACGCGTCATTATTAAGTCACAATATTACACCCTCAACTTTCAGTATAATCACTATTTAAACTCTATATTTTTCCAATTGTTTTTAAAAAATTTTCCCCTACCTTATTTTGACGTGTGGTTCACTCGTAGTTTTTTCCCCCTCTTATAATTATAATATGATGTTTTAAAATAAATTCTAAATATGTAGTTGCGACGTGCTTGCTTTTATCTACGTTTGGTAGTAAATTTCAATAAAATCGAGTTGTGTGTAATAATGTATAAGTTATCGAAACACAAGCGTAAAAGCTATAAAAGTTGCTTCAAGGTTTCATTTTTTTCCTGTCTTTTCTTGCGACATGTTTATTCTTATTAACGTGCCGACGTGAATTTGTTTCATGTGGTTAATACTAGTGTTCAAATTGTCAAAATCAGCCGTCACAAGTTGTAACTAGTGGTCGGCATGAACAGTTTTATTAGAAAGATTTTGGTTTTGATGTAAGACCAAAAGAGGCAGTGGGTAGCTTGTTGCTCGTTGCCTTATGTTTCGATGTAAAAACTATAGATAAACATGTTATTTTATTTTTATGGGTTTCTATCGGTCTATGTCAAATACGTGTTGATATATTTTTGGGCTAAATGACAAGAAAATGGTTTGGCCTGTGAGATATTTTCATATTGTGTACAGTGTACTGGTGACATGCCATAAACCGAGAAATAAATGGCAAATACACAATAATTTAAGAATCAATTTTAAATTAAATAAAGAGAGGTAAACTGTAAAAGGGGTTAAACAATTTTCTTAAAGTGAGGTGAGTTAAACAAGGTAAAATGAATGATTTGGTATCTACGTGGAGTTAAGGAGCGTGAAGCCATGAATGTATACCTGATGGCTTAAAAAATATTTTTCATAATTTTTCAAATTTCCTTTAGAGCATCCTGATACACGTTTTCGGGGCGTTTGAGTTAACATGAAGGAGAATAAAATGAGGAACGCACCTCCTCAATCATACCAAGAGTCCTTGATAGTCCGTTATTTGAAACTAAAAGACCACCACTCGCTATTATCCTCGTTATGGGAAAACAAGAAGCGACATTTTTCAAACGAACAAATGGAATCCCAAACGAACAAATGAAAACCACGACGAGTAAAATAAGACTAAAATGAGGGACTCACCTCCTTAGTCATCATATAGGTTTTTGATAGCCCCGTAAATAGGAATCAAATGTCCACCATTCATTGCTAGCCATGTTCAGTGAAAACATAATCGACCATTTTCAAACGAACAAATGAAAGTTCAAATGAACAAATGAAAACCACATCGAGTAAAAGAGGAATAAAAATGAGGTACTCACCTCTTTAATCATCCGACGAGCCCTTGATAGCCCCGTTTAGTGAAAACAAAAGCCCATCAGTTGTTGCTATTCCCGTTTAGTGAAAACAAAAGCGACACTTTTCAAACGAACTACTGGAAGCCCAGACGAACAAATGAAAGTCACGACATTAAAAACAAAACTAAAATGAGAGACTCACCTTCTTATTCATCATATAATCCAAAACACCTAACCAAAACAATATTATATCATCATTTGGTCCTCTAACATCACTCTAGCGCGCGCATATATATATATATATATATATATATATATATATACACTACATGTATAATATGTGTATAGGAGTATAGGACTATAGGATGTGTATAAATGTTGTTTAGCATACCAAGTATACCCTCAACTTTTGGTATACTTACTATTGAAACCCTATATCCCCTTCTATTTTTTTAAAATCATTTCCTCCCAGTCATGTTTTGACACTTGGTCCACTCATAGCGTTTCCTTTTATAATCTTAAAATTAAGATGTCTTATAACTAAATATATTTTTGTGATGTGCTTATTATTTATGTTTCAGTGTAAATTTTATTAAAAGACAAGTTGTGCGCGATAATGTACAAGCCATTGAAGCACAAACGTACAAGCTATTAACGTTGCATCAAGGTTTCGTTTTAAACCGTTTTCTTTTTTGCAATGTGTTTATCTTAGTGTCAACGTGAATTTTTTTTCTGTGTGGTTAACACTAACGTAAGTGTCGTTGTAATCAACCATTATAAATTTTAATATACCCGATAATCCGTATGAACAGCTTTTTTTTAAGTTTCGATTCACCTATCATTTTGTTTTTTTGGTTTTCGATAGGTGTAAAATATGTGTTGATATCCTTTTGAACATATTACAACCTAATTGTCTAAGTTTTCTCTTTAGGTTTTGGTTGCCATAGGTAGGGCTAGTGTCAGTACCGCATTAATATTGTACCAAATTGATACCGACCAAATTATTTGCGTCTCTACGCCGCACATGTTCACACGTTCCATCCCCTAGTTATGATCATATATTCAAAAAGCTAATATATGTGACTAGAGAGATATTTTCAAAAAGTACTTGTGAGATATTTTCAAAAAGTGTACATGGCTACTTGCAACACATAATGAACCGCCAAATAAATCAACAGAAAATGACATAATTGGTTTGTTATGATCATATATTCAAAAAGCTAATATATGTGACTAGAGAGATATTTTCAAAAAGTACTTGTGAGATATTTTCAAAAAGTGTACATGGCTACTTGCAACACATAATGAACCGCCAAATAAATCAACAGAAAATGACATAATTGGTTTTATTAGCCGTTAGGTGTTGTCAATAATTGGAGGAAAAAAAAAGCACGTGCTTTCACCATTTTAGTTTTTTTTTAACAACTAATTAGATCAAAGCAACATGTACGATCAACCCAGACCGTCCTCGAGAATCATTAAAAGAATTTTAGGCCAATGACGAAAAAAGATTTGTGTCTTAAGTAAATGAGTTTCTTTTATTGTTTTTAAACAATTAAAAATTTAAATGTGATTATTGGGTTATGATTTGGGTTGTGCAAAACTTTTTTTTTTATATAAAGATAGACTTAATTAAATTAAAAATATATATTTTTACTTGTTTTCATCCGAAAATATACCCATCCGCTACATATTCTTCCAAACTTCGCCACTAGATACACTTTGTCTGGGTATGAACCCGAAATTTTGTGTGGAGGAATGGGTGTCACATATTATCTTAAAATAAAGTTGACATAATATAAGATGTCATATATATAAATTGTAATGACATAATATAACATGTCATAGCAAGTTGCAAATCTTATCCATTGGTCAATCTCCCTATAAATAACACAATCAAAAGTGCAAGCCAATATCAACCAAACATTAAACACTAAGGTAACATAACATAAACATTAAACACTAAGGTAACATAACATAACATGGGAGTTATCAATGAACAAAAGCACTTTGTTTTGGTACATGGTGCATGCCATGGAGCCTGGTGCTGGTTCAAGCTCAAACCCCTCCTCGAGGCCGCTGGCCACTGCGTCTCGGCCTTTGATCTCTCGGCCTCGGGCGCCAACACCGAACAAATACAACATGTGGCCACACTTTTGGACTACACTAAGCCATTGTTGGAATTCATGGCCACTTTGCCACAAGAGGAGAAGGTTGTGTTGGTGGGCCATAGCCTAGGTGGCATGAACATAGCTCTTGCCATGGAAATGTTCCCCGAAAAGGTGGCGGTCGGAGTCTTTTTGGCCGCCTTCATGCCGGATTATGTACATAAGGTTTCTTATGTGTTAGACCAGGTTATAAAATATAAATAATAAGTTACTTATGTTATTAATACTTAATAGTTAACTATTTTGAGTTTATAACTTTTGAATATAAGCTTATTCTATTTAACTATTCATTTTGAAGTACAAAGAAAGATCCTCGGCAGAAGATTGGTTGGACACGCAATTCTTGTCGTACAACGCTCAAACTGGGTCTGAAATGTCCATGTTTTTCGGTCCAGAATTTATGTCGTCGAAACTCTATCAACTTTGCTCCGATGAGGTTGTTACTCTCATCATCATCTACCACCCTAATAACCGGTGATGAATCTAGAAATTTTTGTTAAGTAGATGCAAAAAGTAAATCATATATATTAGAATGGTTAGACAAGTGGTAATAGTTCATGTCAAAAATTTTACACTAGATACAAATTAAGTTATAATGAAATTGAATTGAAAATATAAGTAGAATGAATTAGTCAAACAAAACGTTCACATTTATATAAGTGATTATATATTGAAATGTATAGGATATATCATTCATAAGTGTCAAGACATACACATATATATATACTAGTTTTTATCCCCCGTATTACAGGGGTTGTATTTCTTTTTCGTGTCTAATATTCATATTTTTTGCATTTTAATTTTATTTATTTTAAAATAAGTTAATATATACTTAGCGTTTTTGATGATGAAATAGTTTCACAAATAACTGACATGTTATAACCCGTTTAAAAACTATGGGTTAGATGAGACTCATGACCCACTTATTTTTTTACTTAAAATTATTTCTTATTATAAATAATATATTTTTCTTAAAAAATTGAATATTAATATTTAGTATATCCTTATTTTATAGGATTTTCATATCAAATACTTGGTGAGATTTATTTTTAGAATTATGAGATGTTATAACCCGTTTAAGGTTATCTGAGTATGGTGAGACCCATACCGTGAATTCGGGTAAAATGCATGAGAAGTCTTCATTTACAAATAAAACAATATGATAGCTTGAGTAAATGCAAGAAACAACCATAGAGCTTTTAAATGTTTTGTGTATTTACGGGGTTGTTTTATATTATTTGTTTCTAATATTTATTTATTTTTGAATTTTTATTATTTTATTGTATGAAAGTTAATAATATATATATATATATATATATATATATATATGATTTGATGATAAATTAATTCACAAATAAATGAGATGCTATAACCCGGTTTAAAAACTATATGAGTTGATGAGACCCGAGACCCGTTTATTTTCTTTACTATAAAATTAGTTTTTTTAATTATAAATAATATATATCTTTTTTAAATAAATCATATATTAATTTTTAGTATATCCCTACTTTTTAGGATTTTTATATCAAATATTTGGTGAGATTAGTTTTTAATTTAATAAGATGTTATAACATGTTTAAGAAATATATGGGTTTGATTAGATCCATACCCATGAATTCGGATCAAATACATGAGAAGCATCCATTTAAAAATCGAGGAAATCTGGTAACTCCAAAAAAAAGGAGAGCAATCACATCGCGACACGTAGGATTTTTATGTTTTCGTTTATATATATATATATATATATATATATGGTAAAGATGTGTGATATAATTATCTTAGAAATTCTAGACATTAATATTAACAAAAATAAATAAATAATAAGACTATCCATCGGCACCGACGGCTATAAGAGGCCGCCGGTAAAGTAAGTGGCATCGCACATGGTACGGCTACCAATTGGACCTCTAGCCCTTAGGCTTTAGCCTCTTGCATGTCTCTTAGGGCTCCATCGGTTAATGCTGGTGGGCCTAGATTACTTGTTTTTTTTTTCAAATATAATATTCACAACATATGTTTTAATCGTGTGTGCGTCATAATTTTTAAATTTTAAATGTAGCAATTGATAAAAATAAAAAAAAAAATTGTAAAGTCTTTATTTTAGAAACATAAATTTATTCAATTTTTATGTTATTTTTGTTTCTATACAATAATTCAATTTGTATAAATTATTTTTCTTAAAACATAATTGTTTTTTAATAACAAGTTATATAAGTTTTTATAACTAATATGATTTGGTTAAAAAGAACAATTAGATTATAGAAAATAAATATAAACAAGTGGCCATTTTTCCCTCCTTTAATGTAGATAAATTTAGACTTTATAATAAGAAAATTGAGTTAGAGTGACATTTTCCCCTCCTTTAATCATATTTATTTAGGGACTTTAGTATATGAAAATTATGTTAAAATGGTTTTTTTTTTCTTTGAGAAAACTAATAAAGTATGATGTTTTTTTTCTTAAATATTTACCCTCTGTATTTAACAAAGTTGTATATTATTTTAGGATCTTGAACTAGGGAAAATGCTCATTAGACCTAGCTCGATGTTTATGAAAGATCTACACGTTGCAAAACAGTTCACGGAAGGAGGGTACGGTCATGTAAGACGAGTATACATTATCTGTGATGAAGATAAAGCAATTAAAAAGGGATTTCAAAAGTGGATGATCGACAATAGTCATGTGGACGAGGTTAAAGAGCTGGAAGATGTCGACCACATGGCGATGTTATGTGACTCGAAACAACTTAATGGTTGCCTTCTTGGCATAGCCCACACATATGCTTAATGTTACTTTTAAGAATAAACACAAACAAAATTATTTGAAAATGAAATTTCAAATAATGTATTCTAGCAATAATAAGTTGTATGTGACAATTATTGGTAATTTGGTATATGATATTGTGTACTTTTCATATTTTGTCCCTTTTAACTTACAAATAATCATTTAAAAAGGGGTATTATGAAAACAGCTTGCTGAATGTGACTACAAAAATTGTTTTTATAAGAATTTATTATTTCTTCATACCAAATGAAAATGGAAATTAGAAAAAGCATAACTATTGGAAAACTTGTTACAAGTTCTTTAAACCTTTATTATTGCAAATGATTAAGAAACTAATTTTGAATTTTATATAATAGAATTTTATTCAAATATAAAACTTAAAGCAATGATTACATCGAAACAATAGGCAAATGGGCAACAAGCTGCACAACTACCCGTTTCTGAATTGCAAAACCTAATCTTTTAAAATACTCGTAATTACATTGGCTTATATACCAACGACTCCGACACCTTGCACTTAGCGGATTTTCATCAAATAAATTATCTGACGGTGTTGTAATCATGTTACTCGCGCAACCCTTGTTTAACAGTCAAGTCAGTATGGTACACAAGTTGCTTAAGAAGGAGTAACCCGAGTCGCCAGGGCCGGCCTTGGGATGAGGCAAGGTGGTCGACGGCCATAGGCCCGACATCCGCTAGGCCCGGATTTTTTATTTTTTTGTAAATTATATTGTATTTTTATGAAATACAATATGTATATTTAATATTTAAACCTAATTACATAACCAATGGTTTGGTCTAGTGGCAAAGGGTATTACTCCTAACCAAAAGGTTATGAGTTCAAGTCCCATTTGACACATGTTTAATCTTTTTTTTTTACAAAAGTTTTTTAGACAACCCAAATTATAACCAAGTAAACCCATATAAAATTTAAATTGTTTAAACCTAACAAAATACTTCTATTACTTAAGGCTCAAAAAAATTTTCGCCTTCGGCCCAAATTTTTTTTTGCTTTCTCGGAGCCGGCCCTGCGAGTCGCGACAATATAATGAAAAGTCTATTAAACTAACAATTCTATAGCCAAAACTCTAGTCGACCCGCCAATATATTTACAATTTTAACGATAGGTGTCGAAACACGAGATGAATCTGACCTGATCTATGACGATGTTTCCACGGATTTCGAGATGAACGAACCACGTCTTGATCTTCTTCTCCGGCTGGTTGGGATCTGCAATGACTTTTTGGGGGTGTGGAGGTGACCGCTAAAAAATCTCCAGGATCTCTTGTTCACAGACACAAAAATATGGTGGTGGCTCTTATTGAGAATGACCAACCCCTAATAAGGAGGTGGAGACCTCCTTATATAGGGAGCCTCATGGCCACCATCATGGTACCCTAATGGGCCTAGCCCAGTTAGGGTTACCTCCACAAAACCCCCTCAGCCCAATAACATTGTATTAGTCCATATAATAAAATAAGCCAATCATAATAAATTTAGGGTCGTAAAACCGGGTTTAGTACCATACCCCTACAATAGGTAAAACGAAGAAACTACAAGAGTAACGCAGGATCACCCGTCTCCTACACCCTATTTACACAAAGTTCCTGAAATCTTGTTAAGCTGCAAACGAAACCACTAATAATCGTAAATGCAGCAAACACTTCAAAAAAAACATGTAAATGATCAGCGTACCGTCGCAAAAGGACTTGTGGATTATACGGAAACAAATCTTTCTTATGTAAACTCTCTAAAGATTTCTTCAGCAGAAGCAAGCAATCACGCGCATTACTAAACATGTGTTCACAAGCTTTCTCGTTCTCAAATTTTCTTCGTTTGTGAAATAGTTGTCTTTCAACTTCTGCCCAAAACGGAAACTTCAAAAATGAATCCCATTTATCGCATATAATTCGCAAACACCTGAAAATATTCTTACATTAATGGGAAACAAACAAATTATGTAGAGAAAATGAAGTAAAATGATTTTTATCATGCCTTAAAAGATATTCAGCACAACTGGCTCCGGTGTCCTTTGAAATAAGGTAATCAAGAAGCACTTGATGATCATAATGTAGCTGCAAATGGTTGATAATTAGATATGAGTGCAAGATTATAACTTTGTGACAAAAGATTCAAAACGATAATATTATGGAACTGAAAGCATTTACCTCTGAAAGAAATAGATGGAATAAGCACACAGGATCGAAGATATCAGATAACAGTAAAAGTATGTCTTTCGCAACCACCTCAGGTATCCGATCTTCAGTAATCCTGTCAGGTGAGTGATGTAAATATATGAATAAATGCTACAAATTTAGAAGGGTTAAATGGTAAATATCATAAAAAACTTAACATACTATCTTAGTTATCACAAAAAGATCCCTCAACCTAGTTTTGGTATATTAAAGTCCCCACACGTGTTAAAAACACGAAAACGCCTCTCAGCCCAATTTTGTTATATTTAAGTCCCTAAACCTGTCAGGAATGCATATGTACATATGAATAAATAAATAAATAAATAAATAAATAAAATAATTACTTCTAACCCCTTAATTTGGTTAAAATTGCATAAAGTGAATAAAACTTTGTGCACAAACATTTATAGCATTTTATTTCGACCAATTTAAGAGGTAATAACTAACAAGTCATCATTTTATATATTTTTTTATGTAAGTTCGTTGTAGACAAGTTTAAAGACTTTAATATACCAAAACTGGGTTCATTGACTTTTTCATATGTTTTAACGTGTGTAAAGGCTTTAAAATACCAAAATCAGGTTAAAAGACAGAAAGTATGTTGGCTTTTACTGTATTAACCCAACTTAAAACTAATAAAAAATATTAAAAAAAAAAACAATAAGTCGGGATACTCACGTTTGCGTGTGTCCAAATGGGGCGTATGTCAGCTGCAAGAGAACTTTAAATAACATATCATCTTCATGCATATAAAGCCGGATGAAGGATTTTGTGAAGCCTTTGCAGCATTCATCATATGACTCATGGTTATCAAGAATATTTGTAGGAAGATGCTTTTTCACCCATTCATAAAGTGCTGTAAATCCATTTTTTGAGCAAGAATTCATATTCCCACATGAACATTGCTTCTCACAATTAACTTTTAACCCTATTAAACTAAATGCACTATTTAAATAAAGAAAAATACCCGTCTTTGTAGATGTCGATAAGAAGTCTTGTTAAATGGAGAATCTTTGAGGCAGTCATCTTGATCAGATTCTGGCTCGGTTACAGGTTCAGATAACAAATTATGAAAGTATTTTTCAATAACATGCAACCATGAAACCGTGATTTCACAGTCTAACTTGACTAGATAACTCAGCCTGATCATTAGTACCTGCATTTGATTAAACAGTTACGTATTAATATGTTAACATCTAATCTTGATTCATAACTTCATATAAACAAAAAAACATACCAAAATCTTGTGTCGAATGTATCGAGACATGCCTGTATTATTATAACTTTCTTCTTGCTTTCCAAAAAACCATGTTAAAGTTTTTGAAAATATGTTGAAAATTTCACGAACAGCTCGATTTTCGTCTTCAGAATCTGCCAGTGAACAGAATAACTGAACAAGATATCCACAAAACTTTGCATTAATGTCATCAACTAAAATCATGTTACACATGTCCCACGGTATAACTTCAAGGCAAGAACCAACAACTTGAAAGTAAATTTCCAAGCTTTCAACATCATCTTCATGTTTCAACTGTTTCAAGATAGCGCGTAATACCAAAACTATAGCACCTGCTGAGTGCCATGTGGCATTATCCAACACGCACTGCAAATCCAATGTGAAATCTTTTGAATCAAACCCTAGGGTACTTTTAACTCTAAATGGTCGGTCTGAAGAAGGCGAAAGAACTTTACATAATATTAGCTCGAAGTAACAACACAGGGATTGCATGAATTCCTCCCAGTAACTCCCCTGCAAGACACGTTACCGCGTTAGATAAATTAAACTTATTATAAGTTTATAACTAGTGTTAGATATTAATATATTATAACTTACAGATGCAACCACAAATTCAGATACAGATACAACCACATTTGCAGCTAAATGTTGGACAAATTCACTCTCTACAGCTAGCAATAACACCTAAACCAAAACGTGAACTAATCAACTTCATATCATTTAATGGCATAGGATCTTCATACACCACCATGGATCTTCACATACCAATTTTCGCCTATACGGGACGTATAGGACCTGAGTTGCCAGTCATGCGCAAGGGTGCCAATAAGGGGCCGTATAGGCTGAAAACGCTGTTTTTATTGTGTCACCTTCGTACACTTGCCAGTCATGCGCAAGGGTGCAAACGAGCTGAGCTGCTCGTTAAAAAGCTCAATCGGGCCGAGCTTAATTGAGCCCGATCCCAAGCTCGAGCCTAAAAGTAAGCTCGTTTATTTAAACGAGCCCGAGCCCCAGCTTCACTTATCAAGCTCGAGCAGGCTCGCGAGCTTAAACGAGCCTGTCGTTTATATAGTTTTTTAAAATATATATTTTATAATTATTAATTAATATATATAATGTTATGAAAAAATAAATAAAAGTAACTCAATAATATATATTATATTATACATAATATATTATGCATAAAATTATAAAAGAAAAAAAATATAAAAATAATTATAATTACATAAAAAATAATTAATAAAGAGTAAACGAGCCGAGCTCGAGCCTAGTCGAGCTTGGGCTCGGCTCGTATGCACCCCTAGTCATGTGTGGCCTATACGGCCCGTATTTAATACTGATTAAATAATAAATACTAAACAAAAATTAGTACCAATTGATTAGTGATCTTGAGTATACAATGTGAAGCTGAAGAATGATCATGAAGATCATCAATCACATTACTGCCACTGTCGAAACCCGAACCGGACCCGGACTCGGAATCGGAGTCGAATTCAGCAGTCCAAAGCTTAATTTTATTCAAAACCTAAAAAATCAAAATTAGGGTTTTGCATGTGAACAGAGTATTCGCTAATTGAAGTAATTGTAAGTGGAATTCAAGTAATTAAAGACCTGAGAGAGTGTGATTAATATCGATATCTCTTGTTCTTTGGTTATTGATTTCTCCTGTGAAATGTTAGCAGAATATGATGAATATAATATATATATATATATATATATATATATATATTATGATATAATAAGAAGAGTTTACTGTAAACTGATGGAGTGAATCGTGAATTATACGACAGAGCTTTGAGTATTGAAGCCGGTTCATATCACCGTCACCGTCGCCGTCGCCGGAGATGAATCGGTTTTAGCCGGAAAAAAAAAAGAAACCAGCAGATAATATAACATGTGGAAATGACGAAAATGTCCATTTGACCATTTGACCGTTAGTAGTTAAGTAAATGATTTTAAGTTTTATTACTTATTAACTTAACATGAATTTTAGCCAATCAGTTATTATCACGTATTGAGTTGGTGTGAGTCGAAGGATTGGTGCTACCCACGAGATTTTTCTTGTCGGGATTCTCTAAATTAAGGCGATGACAATTTCAAGAATATAAACGAAGTTTAAAAAGAAGTGTCGGGTCGATAAATACACCCTTGTTAGTTGGCGTGAAACTTGGCAGACCTATGGAGACAAGAAGTGCATAAATCTCGTCAGGTCCAACGGTTTTCTAAGGAAAAAAAAGACATCATGTGCGATCTTGTTGGTTGAAAATCATATCGATTAGTGACAAAAAAGAAAAGTGTTCGGATAAATGAGATTTAAGGGTCGGCATTATGAGAAAACCTGGTTAAATAAACATTTCTTGACTTTTGCCATTCAAATGGACATGCTGGTCATTTTTCTTATTGTTTAAATTAAATTCATAGAGCTTTTAAAAAATAATAATAAAACCAAAATATAAAACTAACAGATGTGTTGGTAATTTTAGCATCATTGGATAGTGGTCTAGTAATTATTACAAATTATTAACGAGTTAGGAAATGCGAAAGTGTATACTCGTTTATGTTCCATAATATTATAATATTTCATTTTTTGGGTTGAAGCATTTAATTGGGCCTTATATTATTGGGCTATTCAAATAAAATAAAATGAGTCTTTAATTACATTTAACAGCATGTAGCTGCTGTATTATATATGTCATCATCTCAAGAAGCCACGGCAATAACAACCATACTAATCCAACTATGCAAATCAGTCAAAACCCTAACAAAAGCCCGCCAAATCCATGCTCACGTCATCACTTCCAGACCACCCATCCACAAATCACCTTACCTATACAACAATATCATATCCATGTATTCAAGATTCGGCTCATTGTTATACGCACACCAAGTGTTCGACGAAATGCCTCAAAGAACCATTGTGTCATATAACGCACTTATTTCTGCTTATTCTCGTTGTCCCAACAATACCCACGTGGGATTTAAGCTGCTGACAAGGTTGAACCTTGACGGGTTTACGCCGAGTGGACCGACGTTCACTAGCTTACTACAAGCATGTTCTTGTTATGGAGATGTAATGCTGGGGTGTTCTTTGCATGCACAGGTTGTGAAAGTTGATTTTGTGAGTGATACATTGGTTCAAACTTCTTTGCTTTCGATGTACTCGGAGCATGGTGATTTGGAGACTTCGAGTAAGGTTTTCGGTTTCATGAGTCGAAAAGACTCCATGGCTTGGAATACGGTCATAGTCGGCCACATGAAAAACGAACAGATTGTTAAAGGATTGTGTTTTTATGAAAGCATGATAAAGGCTGGAGCTTTACCTACTCAGTTTACGTATTCGATGGTTTTAACCGCGTGTAGCAAGTTACCTCGGTATGACATCGGGCGAGTCACTCACGCTCGGTTAATCGTATCGGGAGCACCGACCGATCTCCCGTTGCAAAATGCGTTGCTGAATATGTATTCCAGCTGTGGAGACGCGGATATGGAAGTGAAAGTTTTTAAAGATATAAAGAATCCGGATTTGGTTTCGTGGAACTCGATGTTATCCGGATTAGCGGGAAAAAAAGACGGTGAAAATTGTTTTAAATTGTTTATCCATCTTCATAAAGCTTCGTTTATCAAACCGGATGATTATACGTTTGCTATAGTTATATCGGGATCAAGATCATTACCGGCTTGTAGTTATGGAAGACCGCTTCATACTCAAGTTATCAAATCAGGATTCGATGTAAACATGTACATTGGAAGCACGCTCGTGTCTATGTATTTTGAAAACGGTGATTGTGAATCGGCTCAAAAGCTTCAAACTTTAGTTCCTAATAAAGATATTGTTTTCTGGACCGAAATGATCACGGGTTATGCTCGAATGGGTGATGGTGAGAATGCTATAAAATGCTTCCGTGAAATGTCGAAAGATCATAAAACTGATAGTTTTGCGATTAGTATTGCGTTAAGCGCGTGTGCGGGTCTTGTTGCTAGTAATCAAGGGGATATGATTCATTGTCTAGCAGTTAAACGCGGGTATGATTTACAAATGAACGTGTGTGGAAGCTTGATCGATATGTATGCTAAAACGGGTGATTTAAAGTCAGCAGAGTCGGTTCTTTTTAACGTAAAAAACCCTGATTTGAAATGTTGGAACTCGATTTTGTTAGCATATGGTAACCATGGGGATGCAGATAAAGCATTTGGAATATTTGATGAAATAATGAAACGCGGATTGATCCCGGATGCAGTAACATATCTTTCTTTGCTTGCCACGTGTAATCATTGCGGGTTAGTGGATAAAGGGAGGTTTATATGGCGCTCGATGAAGCAAAACGGGTTGACTCCCGGGTCAAAGCACTATTCTTGTTTGGTCAACTTGTTGACCCGAGCAGGATTCTTGGAAGAAGCCGAGAAGATGATAATGGATTTGGATTCGAATTTATGCAGATTTAACTTTGAACTGTGGAGGACGTTGTTGAGCTCGTGTGTCGATAAGAGGAACCTTGAAGTGGGATCGCGTGTGGCTGAACGGATTGTGAATGTGGATGAAGAAGATAGTGCAGCGTACGTGTTGTTAACGAATCTGTATGCGTTAATGGATCGGTGGGATGATGTGGTGAAAATGAGGCGGAAGATAAGAGGGCTTTTGGGGGAGAAAGATGCAGGGTTGAGTTGGATTGAGTTGGTTAGCGGTGCACATGTTTTCTCTTCGGGTGATCAAACTCACCCTGAGGTTGATGAAGTGCAAGCTGAATTATTGTTATTGCAAAAGAATTTGGTCAAAGCCGAAGAAGATGTTTTAGTGTTAAGCTAATCATATATTTAGAAGCCTACTGAGATTTTTTAATTTCTTGTAAGAAATGTACCATTTCTTTCATTTCGTCGCCGATTAAGGCGAGAGAGTGAATTTATGTCATCTCTGATACATGCACAATTATGGAGTTTGATTTCTTGAAACCGTAGAGTGATAAAGTAGCAAATTCTCTCGATTTAGCTATTACCACATGCGTTAACGTTAATATTGACCATTGTAATTGTAAATTTGTAATACAGAAAGATTGTTGTTCAGCCTTTGAGCATAACTGAATATGCATATTGAATCAATCATTTTTTTGCACTGATATCCCGTATCCATTCGAGTGGTGAACTGATGCTGTCAAAGCGTGAAGTTTTCACATTTTATTGTTGTCAAAAGAGCAGTTTTTGCTGCATTCTAATGTTGTCAAAAGCGCTGATAATGCTGTCAACACGTGAAGTTTTCAATGCATAATAGTGCTATCAAACATGCAGTTTTTTGCTGTCAAAAATGCAGTTTGCTGCATTTTATTTCTGTCAACCAGTGCAAACTATAATATGCGTTATCGCTGTCAAAACATAGTGTTTGCTGTACTTTTATATGTTTTGTTGCTGTCAAAATGTGCAGTTTGATGATTCTTTGAGATTAAAAGTTAAAAAGGGTTAAGATAGATAAAACAAAAAAGTTAGTTTCTTTTATGGTTCGCGTAGTAATTAATCATGTAAAACCTTGATTGCGTGTAGCTAAAAAACCGATACAAAGGATGGAGTTTTTAGTCAAAATTGAAATTTGGTTTGAGGCTGACATTTTTTATTTTAGTTGACTTTTTGGTCATGAGAACCGACTTGCCGTGCCAATAGGGGTGCAAAAGAGCTGAGCCCGAGCTCGACTAGGCTTGAGCCCGGTTCGTTTTGACTTACGAGAGCTCAGGCTAGAGCTCGGCTCATAAGTTGTTTTTTCAAGATCAGACTCGGCTCGAGCTTGGCTCGTTTATTATTTATTATTTATTAATTATATACGCTTTTAATTATTTTTTATATATCTGGGAAAGTCCTTTAACGAGCCTAAGCTTGGTTCGAGCTCGTGTACTACCTTAAACGAGCTAAAACTCGGTTGTGCAGTGTAAAATTAATATATAAAAGTCTAAAAGAGGAAAAACTGAAAAATACACAAGGCTCGAGCTCGGCTCAATAACTAAACGAGCTTCATTAGAGGCTTGAAAAAGCTTGGCTCCTTTCGAGCTTTTTATCGATCTGAACTCGAGTAGCTCGCGGGCAACCTGGCTCATTTGCACCCCTACGTGCCATAACCAAGTTGTGGAAACGTTTTTGAGTGAAGGGTCAATGAATATGAGTTGACGTTTGTTGGTGATGTTATTATGTTCGCAGTCAAGATTTTGTCATGTTGAACTTTCTAAGCATCCGAACATGTAATGCATCTGATGAGCTTCATAATCGAATAATATTAAAAATTCAACAAGAACAAGAATGCATATTCCGTGTGAAAATGTGTCTTCAAATAGACCATACACTTCCCATTTATTTGTACATAATAATCACAACGTTTAGGTTGAAACAGTACAACGCTTCATGAAAAAGTGTGTTAGTTGGTGGTTTTAACTTTTAAGTGTTGTTACTTACAAACACACTTAATACTCCACACCTCTTTGTATTATTATTATTATTATTATTATTATTATTGTAATTTCGTTTTGGTTTGAAGTAAATTAATTTGTATTAAAATGATATTGATGACACTAAAATCAAAACATTGTCTAAGCTAAACGATCATCGTATTTAAACCAACTACTATACAAAATGTCATCCTAGAAGCCAATAAATACTAAAATGGAAAATCGGTGTATTGGAGATAATTTTTATCGGTAACATTTGAAAATGGCCGATACATCTGAAGAAGTATGTACCCGCCTTAACATCGAGCGGGGCGGGTCAACCCACAAGATATAGACAAGAGGCTTGAAATCAAGATATCATGAAGGCACAAAGCCAAAACCTATGCGCATGGCGCATATCACATATGCTCACACATCACATATGCTCACGCATATCACATATGCTCACGCATCACATATGCTCACGCGTATCACATGCTCACGCACCATATATGCTCACGCATATCACATCTGCGCGTGGCGCATATCACATTCTCACGCATCATATATGCTCACGCATATCACATCTGCGCGTGGCGCATCTGCGCGTGGCGCATATTACATATGCTTGCGCATATCACATCTGCGCATGAAACATCTGCGCGTGAGAATAAAGAGAAGACCTCGCGCATCCTCAGGATAGGCGCATATCACACATGCACATAATCAACCTCGTCCTTATCCAAATCAGGATAAGGACAACCTTGATTGTGCTCGTCAGACAACCTTCCAGAAGGTATCCTTTAAGGAATAAGAATATGCTGATGTTGACAGCTGCCAATGAAAGGTGGACAACTCAGCAAAACCCATGTGCTACCACGTGATTGCACATGGGTCAGGTGAAATACCTGGGTCAGAGAATAATCAATGAAAAAGCACCAGGTGTCCTAAGGACACGTGGCGCAAAGCAATAGGAGAAGGCCAAAAAGGCCCTAATGGGATCTGAGCCCAATCATTGAAAACCCTAACACTATAAATACCACACCACCTCCACAAGGGGAGGTAAGCAAGAAAATACATTCCAATTCCTTACTCACTCTCAGGTTATTATTATCTTCTCCTACAATCTCTTATTCTCACACCGGAGGGTTACCCCAAAGAGGACCCCTCTGTCCCTTTCTGAGGGGTAAGTTCACGGTGCTGCTCGTTTTGTAGGTGGAAGAATTCATACTCCGGAGAACCATCGGTGAAATAGCATACTCATACCCGAGGAAAGTTGATCGTCTACCAGTGAGCCGATCCACGTTTCTTCATTGGCGCCATCACCTGTTACAACGGCAACAAAATCACCATCTCATCAGTTCTCTCTGAAAAACTTCACCATGGTTTCTAGTGTTCGAAACAGCGATCAAGTTCTGGAGGATATTGAGCTTGAGGATTTTAATGAGGGACAGCAGTTTCTAAGGGTGCCGCGTGATTCTGCGCGCACCACCAGTAACCATCCCTTCATCACAACTCCTCATAGCCAGACTGAAACTCCTCCAGACGATCTCACGTTCCAAAATCTGACTGGCGCGAAACAAAAAGGACCAATGGGTCCAGAAGTTGAAACCAATGACCCTAAAGAATGGCTCATAAACGAACAACGACGTTTAATGGACAAATACAATGAGCTGGTCAAACACAAAAAGTTAGCCGATTTAACACAAAGGCTCGCGTTTGATAAGCAAACCATTCAAGGAACAACAAAAAGGGCGCGCGCGCCGGAAGATGGTCACTCTGTTCACACTGAACACGCTGATTTTAGTGATGAAGAAGTGCACGGCATGAGGAAGACGCGAGATACTAATGCAGGAGGCTCACAGCTCCGCGCGCACATGAACATAGCGCCTGGGGCCAAAGCCGATATGGATCTGTACACACCGTACAACCCACCAGCGAGAGGGCAAGTGGACGTAACCACACCATACAGGCCAGCCATCTTGGTGAAGCATTCAAAATTCACTGAGCGCATCGCGAAGGCTCCCATTCAGCACAAAACCAAGATGCCAAGTGGTTTGGGCAAGTACGACGGCTCAACTGATCCAGACGATTTCCTACAAGGTTTTTACAACACTGGAAACCTAGAAAGCTGGACGATGCCAACATGGTGTCACATGTTTGCTCGCTGCCTCACGGGCGCAGCGCGTGTCTGGTTCGAAAGCTTGCCGACTAGACAAATCGATGGGTTCGAAGAGCTATTGGAGAAGTTCCAGGCTCACTTCGTACAGCAGCGCAGACACACGCGCGACCCCGATGACATCATGCACTGCGTGCGCAGGAATGATGAAACCATTGAAGACTACATAACCCGTTTCAATCAGGAATCTCTGGCAATTGGAGGTATCACTGAACAACTCTTGCGCGTGGCCTTTATTCAAGGTGCGCGCGGTGATCAATTCCGCAGAGCTCTCGTGAGCAGAGATGGCATGCCAACCACTTGGGCCAAGCTAATGGAAGCATCGCAAGTCTTCGCGCGAAATGAAAAACAAATTGCCCAAGATAGAGCAAGAGATAAAGGGCATCAAACAGTAGCACCGCGCAACAATGAAAGGAGGGGCAAGCAGAACTCCGTATGGTCCAGGTTACAACAAACCAGTTTTTCTCCCGCATAAAAGCAGGCGCAACCAAGCTCACCCCAGCCCCAAAAAGACATTCGTAATCGCGGAGAAAGTGACAAGAGGGAAGGCGGCAGAGAGCCTAACAGACCTCTACCAAGAATATGGACTCCCCTCACTAAAACGCCTTCACAAGTGTTAAGCACAGAGAATGTCCAGTTTAAAAGCCCCAAGCCATTACTCCACAAGGGACCATCAAACAGTGGCAAGTATTGTGAGTTTCACAAGTCCACAGGGCACAACACCGATGCATGCCACCATTTGAAGGATGCGATTGAAAGAGATGTGAAATCAGGCAAGTTGGCTCACCTGGTGAAAAACCCAAGACCAGAGAATGAACAACCAGATGGAGCCTCAGCCAGCAAAAAGTTCAAAAGAATCTGTGTAGCCGAGGGAGGAAGGCAAGGGCAAAGATCGAGAAAGAGAAGCGCGCAAGTCCAAGGAGATTGGCGCGAGCAACAAGTAATCTTCCCAAGAATCAGGGGAGGCCCGTCTATCAGCAGTCCTCTAGTCATCACTACACACATTGCTCATTATGAAGTGTCAAAAGTCCTGGTGGACACTGGCAGTGAATCAGACATCATGTATGAGCAATGTTTCAGAAAGTTGGATCCAGTAGACCAAGCAAGGCTCGAAATTGTGAATGCACCAATCTCGGGTGTTTCAAATGAAATCATTCACCCCCTAGGTCAGATACAATTTGAACTAACCATGGGGGATGAGAAACACAAGCGAGCCGAAATTGTCAACTTCTTGGTCTTGCCCAGCACTTCATGCCGCAATATGATCTTGGGTAGAGGAACGATTGCTCAATTCAACGCCATACCATCACCAGGGCACGGCGCGCTGGGGTTCCCAACACCAACAGGTGTAACATTTGTGTACCGAGATCATTTGTGCGCAGTGACAAGTATACCGAGGGAAGGGAGAATGAAACTTCCAATGACAAACAACGCGCCAGAGGAATGGATTCTCAACCCAAAATTCCCAGAGCAAACAATCACAATTGGAGCTACGATATCAGACGACACAAGGTTGAGAATGAAAAGATTGCTCACAACGTATATGTCGGTCTTCGCGTGGCAACATTCTGATATGACTGGAGTTCCGCGAGACCTGGCGCAACATTCTCTCAACACCTTCAAGTCTGTAGAGCCAATTGCTCAAAAGAAGAGAGTCATGGGGGATGAGAAGGCAAAGGCCATGAATGAGCAAGTAGAAGATCTACTGCGCGCAAATATCATCAGCCCAATACGATACCAAACATGGGTAGCCAATCCTGTGATGGTAAAGAAGAGCAACGGGTCATGGAGGATGTGCATTGATTTCAAGGACCTCAACAAAGCATGTCCAAAAGATTGTTACCCCCTTCCAAACATTGACGCGAAAGTGGACTCTGTGGCGCCATTTAAGCTCAAATGTTTCCTGGACGCCTACAAGGGCTATCACCAAATTCAAATGGCACCACAAGACGAGGACAAGACTGCCTTCAGAACTGACAAGGGTGTTTTTTGTTACACAAAAATGCCCTTTGGTTTGAAGAATGCAGGAGCCACCTACCAAAGACTCATGGATGCGGTTTTCAACGAGCAAATTGGAAGAAACCTAGAAGTCTACGTGGATGATTTGGTGATTAAAAGCAGGGAGGAAAAACAAATGCTCAAAGACATCGAAGAAACCCTTTGGCGCCTAAAGGAAGTAAACATGAAGCTCAACCCGAGCAAATGCACATTCGGCGTAGAAGAAGGGAAATTTCTAGGTGTAATGGTCACCAAGGATGGTTTCAAGGTGAACCCAGAGAAGGTGGAGGCTATCCTTGACATGCCCTCACCATCCACCATGAAGGAAGTTCAAAAGTTGAATGGTAGATTGGTATCAATTAACAGGTTCCTAGCGAACCATGCAAGCAAATCTACCCCATTTGTTAACACATTGAGAAATTGCCTAAAGAAAAGCCAATTCAAGTGGACGCCTGAGGCCGAGCAAGCTTTCAGTGAGATAAAAGAATGTCTGATAAATCTGTCTGCGCTCACAGCTCCACTTCCTGGCGAAACTCTAACATTGTACCTGTCAGCAGGAGAGCGCGCCATCGGCGCAGTGTTGTTGGTGGATCGCAAGGGAATCCAAACACCAATCTATTATGTGAGTCGGGTGCTGACAGATCCTGAGACGCGCTACTCCATCATGGAAAAGTTAGTTTTGTCACTAACACACGCGTCGCGCAAGCTTCATAGATATTTCAATGGTCATCCTATTGAAGTTCTGACTGGTTACAACATCCAGCAAGTCTTGCGGCGTCCCCCGCTCTCAGGAAGGCTGACAAAATGGGCGCTGGAATTAGGAGAGCACACGATCGCCTATAAGCCCCGTCCAGCAATAAAGGGACAAGTCTTAGCTGATTTTATCGCAGAAATCCCTGAAGGAAAAATTGAAGAGGCTCAGCGCGAGGTAGACCCTCCGCAAGCCAATAATGAAAAAAATGTTTGGAGATTATTCACTGATGGAGCTTCAAACAATGAAGAGTCCGGCGCAGGCCTCAAGCTGGTGGATCCAGAAAGTCATGAGTATACTTACGCAATCAGGTTGGATTTCAAGAGCACCAACAATGAAGCTGAGTATGAAGCCCTGCTGGCTGGTCTGCGCATCGCGCACAAGTTCGGAGTTAAAAAGCTAGAGGCCTATGTTGATTCATACTTGGTAGCAGCACAGGTCAATGGCCTTTATGATGCCAAGGAGAACACCATGCCTCTGTATCTAGAGCAGGCGAGAAAACTCATCGAGCAATTTGACTTCTTCAGAATCATACATATTCCGCGCAGTGAAAACAAGTCTGCCGACGCGCTGAGTAAGATGGCATCAACCAGCTTCGATCACTTTGGCAAAGATGTCAGGGTGGAAGTAATGAGCAACCCGTCGGTGGGAGCGAAGTATGTCCTTGTAATTCATACAACACCTTCATCATGGATAACTCCATTAATGGAATTCTTGAAGGAGGGAAAGATACCGGACGATCGCGCACAGGCGAGGAAGATAAGACACAAGTCGCAGAACTACGAACTGCTTGATGGTACGTTATATCGACGCTCTTATCTTGGACCGCTCATGAAATGCCTAGATGCTGAGGAAGCAAGCTATGTGATCAGAGAGATACACGAAGGAATCTGTGAAATACATGCTGGCCCGCGCATGGTGGTTGCCAAGGCAATGAGCGCAGGTTACTATTGGCCAGGCATGTACTTGGACGCGTTAAAAGAGATCCAAAAATGCAAAGCGTGTCAGAGCTATGCGCCAAACACCATGCGGCCAAAGAACAACTTGATTCCGGTGACCTCCGCATGGCCTTTCCACAAATGGGCAATCGATATTGTGGGTCCCCTACCGCAAGCGCAAGGGCGAGTAAAATTTTTGGTAGTGGCAGTAGACTATTTCACAAAATGGGTTGAAGCCAAGCCACTAGCAAAAATCACAGCCGAGGCGATGAAGCAATTTATTTGGAGCCACATCATATGCCGTTTTGGCCTGCCCATGGAAATTGTGAGCGACAATGGCAAACAATTTACCGACAGGAAGATATCCAGTTGGCTCAAGGAATTGCGCATCAACCAAATCTTCACTTCAGTATGCCACCCTCAGGGGAATGGCCAAGTGGAGCGCGCGAACCAAAGCTTGCTGAATGGGCTGAAGAAAAGATTGGAGGGAGAATCCCATTCATGGGTCGAGGAGCTACCTAATGTCCTGTGGGCGCACAGGACATTAAGCAAAACCAGCAATGGCGAATCCCCGTTCAGCCTAACCTATGGAACGGAGGCTTTGATTCCAGCAGAAATTGGATGCCCATCCCATAGAGTGCTCATGATGAACAAGATTGATAACGAGCGCGAAAGGAGGTTGGATCTCAACTTGCTTGAAGGGCGCAGAGAGGCGGCTATCATCAGTGAAGCCAAATACAAGAAAAAACTGGAAAAATATTACAATCAGCGCGTGAAAGAATGCCACTTCAAGAAGAATGATTTTGTCCTTCGAAACAATGAAGCTAGCCGCGCCATACCCCTGGGAAAGATGTCCCCCAATTGGGAGGGACCTTATCAAGTCTCGAAAAAATTGGGAAAAGGCGCATACGCTTTAAAAGATTTGAATGGAAAGAAGATCCCGCGCGCATGGAACGCGGCACAGCTTAGAAAATGTTTCATGTAAAAATTGTCAAGTTTGTAATCAAGGCTTTTCAAGCCATTATGAATAATGATAAGCGCTATTTTCTCTTAATGTGTGTTCTATTACCTTTTGCATACATGTTTCACACTTCCCTTTATTAATTTTGAGCAATATGACAACATTGTATTGACATCAAAACTAAAATTAAACGAAGTAAAACATACATGCGCGAGCTTCAAGCTCAAACGCGTTAACGAGTTTTAACTCTAAAACGTTAGGGCTTTAGCCCAATAATATGAGCCTTAGCTCAGGCCTTAGCCCAATAATACGAGCCTTAGCTCAAATCACTCACAACATCCATCCTACATGCTGCGCAGCTAGACCATAAAAATACCTAAACACAACTAAGGCAAAGCACATGCCAAAACATAGTTGTTAAGGTCTCAGGTCGAGATCGCGCATGGAATCGTAATGGATATCAGAGTAACACATACTGACACGTAAAGGCTAAAAAAAACTCATAATTCCCTATAATAAATGCGCGATAACGTCGCGCAAAATAGGAATAATGAAACGCCAAGGCACGTGTCAGCATAGTCAGGATATTGCAAAATCACTTAAAATATGACAATGATTAAGTAAAATAATTTCCTTACAACCTTGTTCAAATTTCAACGTGCAAGCATATCTTATATTCAACAAGCAAACATGCAATATAAAGAGATGAATGGGGAATGCGCAAGATGCGAATAAGGGAAAAACAAAATTTCATTCCAAAACATAGAAATTTACAAATTTACAAAATGATGAGATACAAACTACAAATAAAAAAAAACATGAAGGGCTTCTCAAGTTTCTATATCAACGTCAGCCTCTTCATCACCCTCATCATTACCTCCCTCAGCATCTGGCGCAGCCCGCTCCTCGTCATCTCCAAACTTGCCATAGTCAAGCTGTTCGTCTTGAATGGAGTCGTCTTCTATCACAATAGTGTCAGGAGCGGGTCCTTTGGCCACGCTAGAGCCGCTAGCAGAGGCAGCATTGCCCGCGCCATCATCGCCGCCACCAGCCCCTTCACACTCGTCAAGTAATTTCTTTAGAGCGCCAAGATCGGGCTTATCAGCAAGCGAGGCTATCTGCAAATCATAAGGAAAAGTATGAGTACAAAAAGACTAGGAAAATAAGTCAAGGTAAACTCATTAAGGTTAAAATACCTGCTCAAGGATGGGAATGGGAGTATTCAAATACTTCTCCCCCACCTCGGCCATGTCAGCGCAGACGACGTCGAGCTGATAAGGGTAGTCGGATGGGTTCTTCTTCAGCATGCTATATTCACAGCCATCCTTAAACCCTTCAGCTCGACCCACCAAGCGCGAGGCAGCGTTGCAATCCATCACAAGGGTCTGAAACTCGTCTGAGTATTTCATCGCATAAGCGCAACGAATCATACCCTGTGAGACTAGCCATTGGCGATCCTGCGCGAGGGAAGAAACAGACGTCTCAAGAGCAGGAATCTGAGAGTTTAACAACTCAACAGTTTCCTTGGTCTGTTTTAGCTCTTCTCTGTCGGACGCTGCTGCCGCCAAGGCCTCATTCCTTTCCGCTCGCGCAGCATCGAGCTCTTCTTGGCCAGACGCTGCCGTCGCCAGGGCTTCATCCTTCTCTGCCCGCGCGGCCTCAAGCTCTTTCTTCAGGCGCGCAACCTCACTCTCTAATAAAGATTTGTCAGTGATAGCCTGCACAAGAGTTTGATCACGCGCCTCTGCATCTAGCTCCAAATCGCGCACTCGTCGCGCGTACTTGGCCACATCCGCCTCTGCTGCCTGCAGCTTCTCCCGCGCAGCCTGCAGCTCATGCCCGCGCTTCACGAAGGCAGCGTTGGCACTTGCTCGGTTCTCTCTGAGTTCTGCTTGGAGTTTCTCAGCTCTCTCTCTCGAGCGTCAGAAAGATTCCAAGCAGACACCTTAGCCTCTTGCTTGGCCTCCGCAAGAGCATCACGCACATTTACATATTCATAGCGAAGCTCTTGGGAGGCAGCAAAGAACGCAGACCCAGCAAAATGATGGTCATTGAGCAAGTCCACGCGAGCGCGTTCCTCCTGAAACCTCCTTTCAGCTGGAGGCACAGAGTGAGCCCAGAAGTCTTCACACACACCCATGGACTGAAATGAGCTATCCTCAGTAATATTCCATCTCGGGCGGTATATGTGATCGGCTTCCTGCAAACACAAAGCAACGTTCTAGTCATCTAAACACTAATATGGAAGTCCACGCAGCGGAGCAAAACGAACTTATACCTGCGGAGAGCAAGCAAAAAAGTCAGCGCCAGCCCCACGAGAAGGCTGCCCACGAAATCTCGTGGCGCTACAGGGCTTGCGCGGCCACCATCGGAGTCTTCAAAATTGACCTCCTCATCATCCTCTGTAACAGGTCTTTTCTCCTGCGACTTGGAAAAATCAAAACCAGTCTCGCGAGGAGGGCTGCGCGCAGGAGGAGGTGAGGGAGGTCTCGACGCCGCTAGATCAGCGCGTAAAACAGCCTCCTGCTCCTTAGTAATCCCAATGAGGGGAGATTCAGTGCTTGCAGGAGCAGGAGCATAACCAACGGTGCTGGCGCCGGCGCCAGCAGTGCCGCCAGCAGCTTGTGTGTCAGCTATAATTCCTATGAAAAAACCAACAAAGAGAAATGATTCATGACTTGATCTAAAAGAAAAAAGTCAGAAAATAAAAGCGCAATACATACCTTGGCGCACCGCCGTTCGCGAGTTAAACATCGCCATGAAGTCCATTTTCCCCCTTTTCGAGGGTAAAACAGGGGACTTCAAAGCAACCTTCGGCGCAGCCTCCGTACCTTGTTGCGCCTGAGGTTGATCCACCAAGGTCGCCGGCTCTACAAACATTTGAGTGAGCAAAGATTCATTAATAACTCTATCGGAATCACGCTCATAAAACCATAAAGTATAAACAAAGTATACCTATTGGAGAAGAGGAAACAGCAGGCGCAGCGCCGCTTCCCTTTTCCGCGGCGCGAAGAGAGGAGGTGGCGGCACCATACCTCGTGTGGACAGGAGGACTGCCCACACCTTGAGGCAAAGAAGACAAGGAAAACTTGGAGGTAAACCCCTTGGTTTTCTCAAGTCCCTTCGCTTGAGTAGGAGGATCCTGAGCAACAGGGGCATCATTTTTCTTCTGTTTTTTACTGGCCCCTGCGCCAGTTTTCCCTTTAGCTTTACGCTTGAGTTGTGGCACCTCAGCTTCCTCCTCCACCTCTTCTTCCGCGAGCTCCAGCTCATAGTTCTCGAGCGCATCTACAATACGTGCAACAGAAATGTTAACCAAATTTGGTATTCTAAAGGCATAAGCATAAGTACAAAGGCCTACCAGGCGCATCGCTGTCAAAGCAAAATCCCAAATCAACAGGGATGAACATATCATCGAAGCGATCGGGGAAACCAACTTCCCCAGCGCCCAGCGCGACAGTGCCACCCTCCATATGCTCATCATAGGCGGCATGGACGTACTCCTTGCTTACTGCATAAAACAAGACAAATGATATCAGCAAAACGAATTATATTCGCGCAGAAATAATGCAATGAGCTAATAACTCACATAAGCCATCAACTTGGATAACAGGCTCAGTCGCGCTGTCGGTCCACCTCCTGCTCATACCAACCCCCACCAGCGCCTCCTCGCAAATATTCTTGGCGGGGGATGGTTCAGCAGTCAACTTATCAACCCATGCGCCAGTTGGGTTTTTAAGAACATTCTCATCCGCGGGCGCAGAGGTGATCGCGCGCATGGTCATGCGGATGGGAACCACACCAGCCTTAATATAAAAAAATTTCTCAGACCAGTCATGAAGGCTTTTGAAGGAAACAGTGCAGCACTTGACCTTCTGACTGCGAGGAATGAACGAGAACCAAGAATCTTGGATTTTTGGCCTATAAAAATATTGAAAGCGCCGAGGGTGGGCTCCTTGCGCTGAGCTTTGCACATGAACTCAAAATGAGTCATGCGCACAAGTCCAAAAGGATGGACATGGGATATGTGAATCCCATGAAATTGAAGCAGCGCACCCATAAACCTTGTCATCGGGAGACGAAGGTTGCAGTGAGTGAAAAAATGGCAGTATAAGGAGATAGAGCCGGTGGGCGGATCTGCCGCCGTTTGCCCGGCCGCCGGGAGCAGACAGCCGTACTCAGGGAGAAAACCCTGAGAGGCGATGAGACTGTCGAAATCAGACTGTCTCAATTTGCAGGGAATCTCATCCCACCTCTTCACTGTCTTGCTCTTCCCCACCTCCTCCGACGAGGCCTCGGTAGCCCGTTTTCCCTTGCCGGTCTTCTTCAAAGTGGACATGACTAATGATTTTACATGGCGTTTGCTGGGGGAGATTGTGGCGTCTGGGTTATCAGACATACAACTGTGAATCAAACAGAGGTTACTTCAAGAACGGAAATCTGGAAGCAAAAGACAGGCTCTTAATCGGAATAAAAATGGAAGGAAAGAAAAAGCTCTGAAATAACAATGAAGATGAAGAATAACAACTCAAAAGGCTTGCTTTTATAGGCCCAGGAGAGAGAGAAACAGGTACTGATCAGAGTTCACGCGCCCCCACTCGCAGGTGCAGGCCAACGCGAGCGCGACACGTGTTCCTGACACTGTGTGAGGGGACATAAAAGGGAACGAAACAGGTACTGATCAGAGTTCACGCGCCCCCACTCGCAGGTGCAGGCCAACACGAGCGCGACACGTATTCCTGACACTGTGTGAGGGGACAGGAAAGGCAACTGTAGCACCTCGAGCACACGAAAAGTCTGACACATGTCTCCATCTCTGACGCATGTCAGCACCAACCAACCACGTTCATGGACGATTCATTTCAACCAAAAGGGTAGAATTTCGCGCAACGATGAGAAATAAAAAAGGAAAAGACAAACCCTATTAAAAGAACTATTAAGTCTAATATCTATCTTACCTCGCTCGCGCGAGACAAGACACACATTAGACTGGGGGGGCTTGAAAAGGTATGTACCCGCCTTAACATCGAGCGGGGCGGGTCAACCCACAAGATATAGACAAAAGGCTTGAAATCAAGATATCATGAAGGCACAAAGCCAAAACCTATGCGCATGGCGCATATCACATATGCTCACGCATATCACATATGCTCACGCATCACATATGCTCACGCATATCACATATGCTCACGCATCACATATGCTCACGCGTATCACATGCTCACGCACCATATATGCTCACGCATATCGCATCTGCGCGTGGCGCATATCACATGCTCACGCACCATATATGCTCACGCATATCACATCTGCGCGTGGCGCATATTACATATGCTTGCGCATATCACATCTGCGCATGAAACATCTGCGCGTGAGAATAAAGAGAAGACCTCGCGCATCCTCAGGATAGGCGCATATCACACATGCACATAATCAACCTCGTCCTTATCCAAATCAGGATAAGGACAACCTTGATTGTGCTCGTCAGATAACCTTCCAGAAGGTATCCTTTAAGGAATAAGAATATGCTGATGTTGACAGCTGCCAATGAAAGGTTGACAACTCAGCAAAACCCATGTGCTACCACGTGATTGCACATGGGTCAGGTGAAATACCTGGGTCAGAGAATAATCAATGAAAAAGCACCAGGTGTCCTAAGGACACGTGGCGCAAAGCAATAGGAGAAGGCCAAAAAGGCCCTAATGGGATCTGAGTCCAATCATTGGAAACCCTAACACTATAAATACCACACCACCTCCACAAGGGGAGGTAAGCAAGAAAATACATTCCAATTCCTTACTCACTCTCAGGTTATTATTATCTTCTCCTACAATCTCTTATTCTCACACCGGAGGGTTACCCCAAAGAGGACCCCTCTGTCCCTTTCTGAGGGGTAAGTTCACGGTGCTGCTCGTTTTGTAGGTGGAAGAATTCATACTCCGGAGAACCATCGGTGAAATGGCATACTCATACCCGAGGAAAGTTGATCGTCTACCAGTGAGCCGATCCACGTTTCTTCAACATCGTATCACTAAAGTGTCAGCTATCTGAATAAACATAAAAAAATCATAAACTATACAACACAAATAAAGTTTATCGATGTCATGAGACACTAGTACTTGTGTATGCATCTTCGTCGTCCTAAGATGATACAAAAAAAATGCTTAGCTTTGTAACTTTGTATCAGACTTTTAGTAATATTTTTCTAGTAAAACCCTAGTTATTGAGGTCGTCGCAACCCTAGAACCATCGTCGGGATCGGTTGGTGGTGCTCAAGTGGTGGTGGTTGGTTGGTGGTGGCGGTGTTCAGGTGGTTTCCGGGAAAAAAAAACGTTTTTTTTCCGGCGACCTACAACTAACGATGTTAGAATTCTGTTAGTCGCAAACCGTTAGAAACAAATACGTTAAAAGTTGAAATCAACAACGATCAAAAGACGATACTTAGGACTATATTAAACTCACCATATAAGATAGATATACATGTTTTAAAATACTCCTTAATGGGATTGTGATGGAAAGGAAACCACTAACAAAAGGTAGAGGCAATGTGAGTATGAAGATGTGTCCAAGAAAAAGGTCAAAACTTGATGATTATTAGTTGGTAATTTAAGCTTTAAGTCTTTAACATATGTTGACTTGTCTTTTTCTATTTGGTTGGCATTAATCACTTTTGCATGGGTAATGTGTAATCAATTACATAAAGCTTGCACACCATACGGTTGACTAATCTATTTCCTACCTTTTCTTTTAGTATAGTGGACTTAAGTCTTAAAGATGCATACAACATAATGCTTCAATAAGTATAACTTTGTTTTGATATATTTTTAATAGAAATATTTTACCATTATTTTGTAAATCTTTTATGTGAACTTTATCGTTTTTTCACCATTGTCGTCATTTCCGTATACTGTATTGAACTGGTTCTTAATAAAACTAGTTATTAAAATTTCTTAGGATTTATACGTATATATAGATTACTGACTCGTATTCGATTTAAAAAAAAAAGATGAACCGTGTAAACATTGAACAAAAAAGATGAGATTAACTTATGTCATTGCCAATAAAGTAGTGGTCAATCTAATAAATATGTTATATTATTTGTGTAATGTAATACCAGGAATCACTTTCTATATTAAAAAGGTGATAAAGCTTGTAGGTATAAAAAGATATTTCAAAAGAGATGTGTCTAAATAATTAAAAAATGTATCATTGAGATGGATGGTAAATAGGCAATAATTTTATAAAGTTAAAGGATTCCACTTTAAAGAACTTTAATTGGAGGGAAAAAAAGATAATAGTGCACCTTGGACCAAGGCTCAAAACCTACTAATATTTTTAATTTTTGAGTTCAATTTTATATGTAAAACAGAATAAGTAAAATCGTAAAAACATTGTAATAATTTAACCTTAAGTTTATTAAGGCATTAAGTTATTGTTAGGACATGTTAATAATGCTCCTTAGAAGTCAAAGGTGAGTCCTTACTCGTTACAATATTGTAACAGTACGATTAACCAATACCAAATTTCTGAAAAAAAATATGGATACGTATCTATCGGTACAATATAGATACGATACCAATGTTCGCTGCAAAATGCTCATCTCTTCGTGAATTTTGCTTGTCAACAAACTGTTAATAGTAATTTTTATACAAAACCGCCTATTCAGAACCGGTTAATGGTTAGCGTTTGGCCTTCTTTTATAATATAAACATGATGCTTTTTATTTTTATTTTTTAGCGTTCTTCAAAAATAAAATTTAAATTATTAATAATTCACTATTTTTTTGTTTGTTGGTATATGATAATTCAGTGGGGACAATGCTAACGTTGGGGCATATTTAATATTTGGATTGAATGAAAATTGGTAAAATACAAAATATAAATGGGTTTTGGTCAAAAATCATTTTAACTTTATATAAAACCATCTCTTTCAAATTCAAGGGTAGCTTTCATGTTTTGCTTGAAATAATTATATCATGTGAATTATGTAACTTCTGATTTAAATTTGTCTGCTCATCAAACACTTGTTTCTCTTGCAATTCAAGTAAAGATAAAAATACAAAATAAATCATTAAAACAAATCTAGAACCGTACTTTAAGGGATTTGACCATAATTAGATGAATTAAAAATCTAAACCTTATTAAAAACAGTAAATATGTTTTCAAGTTGGCTTTATTCAAATGATTTATATTTACTTTCTAGAAATTATAAGACGTGCATAAAATTAGTTCAACATTGTAATTCTTGTATTTATAAATGAACACTTCATTTCAACATTGTAATGTCAAGTTGTCAATGATGGATCTTATTTAATAAACTAGGTTGGTCAAATTGACCTTAAAAATAGTTTAATACTTAATTCGACTGACTTGAAGTTTCATGGATTATGATTTCAGTCACTCTTAGATAAAAAGATTTCATTTGTATACAATATCAACAACCAGATAAGATAAAAAGAGTAGTGCAATGAACGGGATGTCGTTTCTATATAAAACATGATGATAATTGTGTGTTAAAAGTTAAAACCATGCCGAATACTTGCTTCATATGTGGGTGAACCATCACAATGAGCCAATGACCATAGTTAAGCATTCAACTTTTTTGTAAAAGGGTATGGCAATTGACATGCAACCGATGATAGGTACATCAGTAATGAGCTGGTCAGTAGTAACATTACAACTATTCAATGTTACCCACTGTGAGTGGATATTGTTGAACATATCTCACAATTGAGATATGCGTATACCATTATATAGGATGGATCATGAACCATCTACATTAAACTGTTATTCGAAGAAAAATTAATTATTGGCTAGTGATGAGCGTTTCTTTTTTACTAGAATGTTGTACCGAATTGATAGCGACGAAATACAATCGATACCAACATTCTTCTTTGGTTTCGGGTTTTTTCGTCATTTTCAATTGTTTGGATACCAAACTGAAAAAAATGAGTACAGTATTCGGTATATGGTTGCGCTAACTTTTGGTATGGTATCGGTTCAGTACCACTCAGCCGATGTCTGGTTTTTCTCGCTTGTTTCATTTCCCAAACTAACTAACTAGACTTATCTTATTGTTAATATTAGGTTAAAGAAGTTAAAAGTACGCGTACTATTTATTGTCTTTTTTTAATACTTTTAGAAAGAATAACATTCGAATATAATACTATAATACTTTAATTACCATTTTAGAGACCACAACCACCTTTTTCTACGTAAAGGAAAGCAAAAAAAGTTTACCTTTTATTTTATATATTACTTATTATAATATTATAATAAAACTTAAAAAAATAAAAAAAAAAACTCACGATATCTTAGTGACTTTCTCAAAGGTAAGGGAGGTTATTAGTTGAAGTCTCGTTTGTAACAAAAGCATCATGCATAAGTCAGTGAATTTTATCACAGTAGGAATTCAGGTGATGAAATTACTTTAGAATTGCTATGTTGTTTGCGATCACGACTTGTTATCACAGAGTCATGGACGGCCTTTTGCAAGCAGGGTAACAGGTGTAGAGGTGAAAAAAAACTCGAACTTGGAATCGGACCCTGAAAAAAAACCCGAAAACAATTTTTTATATCCGGGTTTTTACTACCCGTACCCGGCTCTACCCTTAGGGTACGAATAAGGTATGCATTTCATTACCAAAACCTGTACTCGGAACAAGATCCGGTTTGTACTTGGTAATACCCAAAAATCGAAACCGGTGTTATACCCGAAACCAGGTTTTTCCAATACCTCAAAAAAGTGCAACCCTATAAACGAAAAATACCCAGAAAAAAAAAACAGGGTTTTTTCAATACCCGAAAATAGATATTCAAATATATGGTTTTAGAGTACCCGATTCTATAATCGACCTGAACCCGATGCATATGGTATGATTTTCAGATTAATACCCGAACTCGACACAAGTGTAATACTCAATTTTTCAATACACAGTCATACCGAAAACCAGGTATTAGAAAAACTCTACATGTGCACCTCTAAATGGGTGTACCGGGTGACCAAACTTTGTTGCATATTCAAATAAATAATATAATATTAGTTTATTATTAATTATTAATAATAAAAAAGATTAAAGATTCCTTTGATTACACTGGGCACCACCCTGCCTGCTGCCAGAGTAGAAGCTCAAGAACACAGCAGTGTAATCAATACTCACCAACCCATTTATTACATACACACAACACACCACCTTCACATTCATTAGGGTTCATATCATATCATACATTCATCCAATTTGGGGAAAACCTTAATATGTAATCATTTCAAAATTCACTCAAACCCTTTTCAATTCATCCAATTCCAATGCATATTTCACTCTGGAAACCCATCATTTCCCACTGTGCATCGCTAATTTCCGACAAAAAGACCCGGAGAAAACTCGGGTCGGGTCAACCCGGTGATGAAGTGACCCAAGATCCATCTTTTATCCGAAAACTGCAGGAACATAAGCTTCGTGAGGCTCTTGAACGAGCTTCTGAAGATGGGTCAATTAGTAATAGTAATAGTAATGATAATGATAATGATAATGATAATAATATTATTATTAAGGGTTTGGGTAGGTCAAGATCACTTGCAAGATTACAAGCTCAAAAGGAGTTTTTGAAAGCAACTTCTTTGGCTGCTGATAGAGTTTATGAAACTGAGGATTCGGTTATGGAGTTTGACGAGGCGTTGTTGCGGTTTTTATCGATGTACCCGAAGTACGAATCGACTGCCAAGGTTGATAAGTTGAGAGGGGATGAGTATTCACATTTGACTGATATGAAGGTATGTCTTGACTACTGTGGGTTCGGGTTGTTTTCGTTTATGCAAAGTGTTAGTTTTACGGAGTCGTGTAGTATTAGTTTATCCGAAATGAGTGCACATTTAGGGAATCATGCATTGTATGGTGGTGGCGAGATAGGAACGGTTGAGTACGATATTAAGAGTAAGATATTTGAGTATTTGAACATTCCCGAGAACGAATACGGGCTTGTGTTTACGGTTAGTAGAGGGTCTGCTTTTAGGCTGTTAGCTGAATCATACCCTTTTCATAGTAATAAGAAGCTTTTGACCATGTTTGACCACGAGAGTCAGTCGGTTAACTGGATGGCGCAGAGTGTGAAAGAGCAGGGTGCGAAGGTTTGTAGCGCGTGGTTTAAGTGGCCCACGTTGAAACCGTGCTCGACGCATCTTAGGAAACAGATATTGAGTAAGAAGAGAAGGAAGAAGGATTCGGCGACGGGGTTGTTTGTGTTTCCGGTTCAGTCGCGTGTCACGGGTGCGAAATACTCGTATCAGTGGATGGCGTTAGCTCAACAGAATAACTGGCATGTGTTGCTTGATGCGGGTGCGTTAGGCCCGAAAGATATGGATTCGTTAGGGTTATCTTTATTTCGACCCGATTTTATTATCACTTCGTTTTATCGGGTTTTCGGGTATGACCCGTCTGGATTTGGGTGTTTGCTTATTAAGAAGTCGGTTATCGGGAGTTTACATAATCAAACGGGCCACGCAGGGTCCGGGATCGTAAAGATTAGCCCGGTTTTTCCTTTATATCTTAGTGATTCGATTGATGGGATTCCGGGGTTGGTGGGAATTGAGGACGATGAAACGGTCGGAATCGGTGACGGGTTATCGGAAAGTCGTGGCGGAGGGATTTTACCTGCGTTTTCGGGTGCGTATACGAGTTCACAAGTGAGGGATGTGTTTGAAACTGAGATGGAACATGATGCAGCTAGTCCTATATTTGAAGAAACTGGGAGTCTTTGTATTGGTGAGGTTATGAAAAGCCCTGTTTTTAGTGAAGATGAGTCATCTGAGAACTCTATGTGGATTGATCTAGGCCAAAGCCCATTGGGCCAGAGCCCACTGGGCTCGCAGTCTGAAGTTATAAACTCTCCTGTTCATCCACCCTCTTGGTTTGCAGGTATGGTCACCCTCTCTTATGTTTGTAAGAATTACTTTTTATGGGTGTGCAAAAAACCGAAAAAACCGATCTGAAACCAAAATAACCAAACCCAAACAAAAACCGACAGTTTGGTTTTATGTTGTTTGTGAATACTGAACTTTCAGTTTTGCATGTAATGAAAATCGAAGACGGCTGATTATATGGATTTTCGTTTTAAACTTTGAACTTTATGTAATTTATAAAATTGTGTAACTCAAGTATATTAGCCCAAATGTATGTTAATCAATTAAATATTAATTAACAAAAAGATTTAATTATTTTGGGCCAATCATTTTTCTTCGGCCCAAAATTTTCAAGCCCAAGCAGGAAAACCGAAACCGAACAGCTTCAAAAATTCAAAAACTGAAATTTTGGTTTGAGCCTATTGAGCCCATGCAAACCCCTAACTTTTTTAATAAATATAATTACTTTTTTAGTAAAGATAATTACTTTTTTTAATAAAGATGGTTACTTTTTTCATAAAGATAGTTAACTTTATTAATATATGAAAAGATAAAACAAAATAATGATGTTTACAGGCAAGAAATCCAACAACAAAGAGACCGAATCACCGCATCATGTAACCGAAGTATTATCATTTGATGCTGCGGTTCACAACGTCAAGAAATCAGAAATCTTTGAAGAAAAAGTTCAAGAAACAGAAACAAAGTTAAATCATACAGAAATACAAGAGGAACCCGAACCCGAACCCGGACCCAAACCCGACACTAAGAAACCGCAAGAAAGTGCGGTTATAAGTCGAGAAACAGAAAACGAGTTCAGATTATTAGGCAGAATGGACGTAAGTAAACGCGTGTCTTTCGGTTTAGAAGATAATAACAATAGTATGGAAGATTATTACAACAACGACGGAGATTATTATGAAGAACAAGAATCCGATAGACGAGAACCCGAGATAAGTTGCAGGCATCTCGATCATGTAAACATGTCGGGTCTTAACAAGACCACACTTCGGCTTCGGTTCCTAGTCAACTGGCTCGTGACCTCGTTGCTTCAGTTAAGATTACCCGGTTCGGACCCGCTTGTTCACATTTACGGGCCTAAAATAAAATACGAGCGGGGGGCATCGGTAGCGTTTAACGTGAGGAACCGAAGCCGTGGGCTAATTAGTCCCGAAATCGTTCAAAAACTAGCCGAGTCACACGGGATTTCACTCGGTGTCGGGATTATTTGTCATGCGAGGATTATACAGAGCACGAAACAGAATCGGGCTGCAATTGATACAACGGTTTGCAAACCGATGAATAATGACGGGTTCGTTAGAGCTGAGGTTGTCACTGCTTCACTCGGGTTCTTGACTAATTTCGAAGATGTTTATAAATTGTGGGTTTTTGTCGCGAAGTTTTTAAACCCGAGTTTTGCTGGCGAAAATGGAGGTGAAGAAACAGAGTAAATTGGGTGAGTTTTTGATGGTTTGGTAAAGATTTTTGGGTATTTGGAGATTATGATAATATGGCATTTTAAATCTAGTGCAAGTGGTTTTATAATGTAAAATCTTGCTTTTGATATGAAATTTTTTGTTGGTTTATTAGTGTTTGCAAGGTTATTGTAGAGGTAGCTTTGAAGCTTTGTACTTGACTTTAAAATGTAATATCTAGTCGCGTAGGAGATCCCTTTAGCTCAGCGACGCAACAGATCGCCTTGATCTGTTGTGACGTGGCACAGTAGGGACACGTGTCTTACTGTGATTGGCCGGTTTTATTAGATATAATTGCATAAGCATAACCAAATGACTATGCTAGTAAACTTAATAAGTCAAGGTCTTAATACAATCCTTATTAGAGTTATATTCTTGATTGTGTTTTGAATGTTTTTTTGTTTATTAGTGCTTGGAAAATTATTATAGAGGTAGCTTTGAAGCTTCGTACTTGATACATAATATGGTGTCATATTATTTCACAATAAATTTATTTATTCATTTTTTTTTGGAATAATGTACAATATATTCATGGTAAACTATTGTCATGTATCATATTATTTTAAGTCATTTTAATATGGAAAAGTATGATACGTGAATAGAAGCAACACACGATTCATAGTCGCGTGTCTTAACCGAACATATTATACTGAAATAACCGAACCGATTGGGAAAGATTATTTTGAAATAACCAAACCAATTGGGAAATTAATGATTTATATATTTTTTTAGCTACCGAAATTTATGTTCGGGTATGATGATAGGCGTACAAATAACTGTATTAAACAAACCGAACCGACATTAAAACAATCTTTATACATTTTAATTTTTTTTATGATGCTATAGGCTAGATAAACTTTGTGAAAGTTTGAATAAATATCATGTAATTGTAACCTAAAGTCTTCTTGTCATCTTTAAATGAAATTTATTTTTGCTAATATTATATTTAACTCAAGATACAGGTAAATATATAATTGAAACATTAGTCAGAGATTCAATTTTATGATTGATTTTCATGATTTGTTTATATTGCACGTATATATATATAGATACAAAAGTTTATCTTTTATTATATCTTCTACAACTGCTTCCAATTGTTCAAAAAAGATTTGAAAAATAAGTCTTGACTTGCTGTAACACTACATGCATTATACTCGGTTAGTGGAACCCAGTGCCCACCAGTCTTTGAAATTTGCCAACATTTAATTTTATATATTCTTAACATTAAAATTGTCAAACTTATGATATCTAACTTTTTAATAGTATTCAAAATGTGTTGAATACGTTCATTAAAAAATCATTGACTTATTTATTATTATTTTGGTTATAAGAAAGATTATGATACTTATCCAATAAGTTGTATTTTAGATATGTCGGACATTTCGGTCAGGATATTTGTTCTGTTCATTACAGATTATGAGATCGGTTTGCTACAACAACCGATATAGAAAACCTAAAAAATAAAATCTTAATCTGCCAAAAAGAATAAGATGTGTTATAGATATACTGATACCAATGTTGTTCGGTCAAAATTTGGTTAGATTCGATTCGTCAGAGTACCGATGGAATAACAACACACTCGTAGTATAGTTTAGGTTACCAAAAAAAGACGACAAAAATTGTACTAGTTTTAACAATGATATATAATATAGTGATATAGTCGTATAACAACTAAACTCCTATTAATTTGTCACGCTTTATAAATGCTTATAAGTTTATCGTAGTTATCCGATTAAACCCACTTCCGGATTAATCCCGTCCCTATCAATAATAAACTAAATTATTTAAACCACACGACTCGTCAGAAACACGCAGGAAGTCGATGTCCATACAAAAAGTATATTTCAGTCACTCTGTTTTAGGGTTACAAAATTGTTAAATCTTGATCTAATACGTGACATCTTTTTATGGATTTAATTTGTTCTACCCATTTTTGGCACTATTATTTTTAGTTTATAAAATTTTAATTTCTTCATTTTGGTTAGGTAAAGTTGCACCAAAGATAACTATATTTGACTTTTTCATTTAGTAGGTTTTATAATAATTATTATAATATTGAATATTTCAACTTTGTCCACCTTGTCTTCCTCTATATTCTTTTGACCCAAATAAATTCATTTCATAAAGTTACAAACATTATATTCTCTTACAAACATTATTATTGTTATTAATATTATTATTCATTCATTTATGCATATTTTGTTCTTGGTGTTTTAATGCATCTTTCACTATGGAACCCATTGTCCCATTGTGTTACTTTGAGCATACACAAAAAAACAAACGTGTCGTGTCACGACCAGCCTGAACCTGAACCTGAACAACCTGACCTGAAAACCGCTCCCACTAGAGCTCAACTCGAGTTCTTGGAAACCACTGCCGGTGCCAATGATCACATATACGAATCAGAAGACTCGATTCCGGATATTAACCAAGCATTTTCTAAATTCTTGATCATGTACCCGGATTACGGGTCAACGGAGGAAGTTGACCATATAAGATCAAATGAATATCTTCCAAAGGTATGTCTAGATTATTGCGGGTTCGGGTTGTTTTCGTTCGTTCAAACGGTTCATTACTGGGAGTCTTGTAGTTTTCATTTAAGTGAAATAACCGCGAATTTAATAAACTATGCGCACGCGGGTGGGGCGGTTAAAGGGACCGTGGAACATGATATCAAGACTAGGATTCTTGAGTACATGAACATATCCGAAGACGAGTACGAGGTTGTTTTTACCGTTAGTAGAGGCACGGCGTTTAAGCTCTTGGCGGAATCATACCCGTTTCAAGTAAAGAAGAATTTGTTAACGATGTTTGACCACGAGAGTCAATCGATTAACTGGATGTGTCAGTTTGCGAAACAACGAGGGGCGAAAGTGGAAAATGCGTGGTTTAAGTGGCCCACATTTCAAGTTTGTGCTGCTGACTTGCGTCAGCAGATTAATGGGAAAAAGAAAAAGAAAAAAAGTTCTGGCGCTGGACTTTTTGTTTTTCCGGTCCAGTCTAGGGTCACTGGTACGAAATATTCGTACCAGTGGATGTCGTTGGCTCAAGAGAATAACTGGCACGTGTTGTTGGATGCGGGCGCACTGGGCCCAAAAGATATGGATTCGCTTGGGCTATCGTTGTTTCGGCCCGAGTTTATAATAACGTCTTTTTATAAAGTGTTTGGGTATGACCCGAGTGGTTTCGGGTGTCTTCTTATTAAAAAATCTATGGTAGGAAGTCTTCGAAACCAGCCGGGCCATACTGGGACCGGGATCGTGAAGATCAACCCGGTTTTCCCTTCATATTTTAGTGATTCTATTGAAGGAAGCCCGGGTTTGACTGGGCCCGGGCCTGGCCTAGGGATTCGTGGAAATGGTGAGGTGTCGGAAAATGGGCCGGGCCCACAGATGCCCGTGTTTTCCGGGGCCTACACGTCGGATCAAGTTAGGGAAGTGTTTGATACCGAGATGGAGGATGATAAGTATTTTGAGTTTGAAGAAACCGAGAGCTTTTCGGTTGACGAGGTGTTGAAGAGCCCGGTTTTTAGCGAAGACGGGTCACCTGATGACCCGTTTTGGATTGATTTGGGTCGGAGTCCAGCTGGGTCGGATGGTGGGTGTGATCCGACCCAGCCTAGACCGCCTGTTTGGTTTACGGGCATGAAAAAAACCGAACACGCGTGTTCTCCTAAAACAACCTTAAATGCCATCAAAAGCCCTAAGGTAATGTTAGTTAATGAGATTGAAGAAGCAACTAAAGTAGTTAAGGAAAAAAGCCCAAAAGTCGGGTCGAATCCAGAAAGCGCGATACGAAGGGAGACCGAAGGCGAGTTTAGATTATTAGGAAGGAGAGAAGTTAATATTTTGGCAACTAATATTGAAGAAATTGATTATGCAAGTGAAGATATTGATATGGAAGAGTTAACAAGGCAGGAGCCCGAGATATCGTGTCGACTTCTTGACCACGTCGACAAGTTAGGACTCCACAAGACGACGCTTCGGTTAAGGTACTTGGTCAACTGGCTCGTGACCTCGTTGCTACAGTTAAGGATACGTTCAACGGGCCAAGTCAGCGTGCCACTTGTGCACATATACGGGCCGAAAGTGAAATATGAAAGGGGCGGGTCCGTGGCATTTAATATTCGGGACAAGAATAAGAAGTTAGTTAATCCTGAGACGGTTCAAAAGTTAGCGGAAACAAATGGGGTGTCGCTTGGTATCGCGATATTAAGTAATATACGCGTGGAAGGGAGAGAAGATGAGGCGAAGAGCGGGTTGATTCGGGTTGAGGTTGTGACATGTTCTTTGGGGTTTTTGAGTGATTTTAGTGATGTGTATAAGTTATGGGCATTTGTTGCAAAGTTTATGAACCCAGGGTTTATGAATGGTGGACTTACAACTGTTGTGGAAGATGAATAATATGATTTAGATGGTCTAAATTGGCATTAAGTTAGTTTATTAATTTGTTTTTAGACTTTTAGCTATATATGGATTTGTTATATTCTTGTTTGTTACACTTGTGTTGAATACTTGAATGAAGTTATGAAACTGCACTTTTGTTTGTTTTTTGTTTAGGGTGGGGGGTGGGGTTGGGGTTGACTGGGTCAACAATAGACAGGGGATGGGCTCCACAATTATTTTTATTTTAATATTTAAATGGTAATTTTTTTTAAACGTTTTAAGTTTTACGAGCGAGTATTCCTAAAATGGATGTTAACCGTTTATATTGATTTTGACGTTCTTGGTATGACTCACCTTGGAATGTCATTAGAAAGGAAATCACGACTGTGAAAAATTACCTTTGAGCGAAGTTTTGAACACGAGTTTTTAAAGATCTTAAGACTTAATTATTACTCTCATGTCATTAGACAAAAAAAAAATTAAAAAAAAATCGATTGCAATATTTAAATGATACTAGAAGTTACATTATGTTTATTTTATTATTTAATTTATGACAAGGGTAGTTTAGGTTTGTGTGAACACTATGACCATCTATGTAAAATGGATAAAATATGTGTTAGTTGGTTGTCTTTTTTTTACATGTTCATTTCATTTTAAACATTTACTTTTCACACCATATCTTGCATTTATCTCACGTATACTAGATTATTTTGTGCAAATTTTACTTTTAAGCGTCTATACTGTTCTTTAGGTGCGGAGTGGTTTTGAATGGAAAACGAAGCAATTAAGTGGAACACGAGATAAAAAGATAAGCCAGAGTGGTTTCCCGTAGGAACGCAAAACCAAACTTTGAAGCCAGAGTGAGCTTGGTTAAAACAACATAGTCTGGTCGAGTGAGACAACAGAGCTCTTTAAATTGGATAGCGTGGTGGACTGGTGGTCTAAACAAAACAAAAAAGAAAAAAAACAATTCTTTGTTCTAACCAAAATATTGTTGGGCTCACGTTAGTAATTTTCATGAAGAAATAAATCAAATCAATAATGGGCTTCAACAAAAATATAGTGGGCTTGACGAATTGGTCCAGTTGGAACATGTGATTAAGGTAATAATTAAAGAGGGGATCATCTCCATCTTTTGGTCTATTTCTTGATTTTGATTATATTGTTTATGTGAGTGAAATACTTATTTATTCAATTATTGAAAGATTTGTTTGTGTTCTTTTTATCTAAAATCAGGGATATATTAGATTTATAATAAATTGAACACTTTATTAATTTTTTAAATAAAGTACTTTTTCCAATTTTAAAAGTTAAAAACTCTAATATTATTTTGATTTATGGTAAAAGAAAAAAATAATGGTTTATGTTTGTCCATGAATATAAACTCGTTAGAGAACATATGATCTAATTAAATATTTCGTATAGTCTGTGTGCGTGTGTTTGATTTTAACCTACACTTCTGTCATTGCAATCTGCATGTTAAGATTCGAATGGCGTGAACTTAGAATAGTGGGTTGGCTCTAATCAGCTAACGGCGTTTGGTTAAACAATAGATGGAGTGGATGCCCATAAAGCGTGACATTTAGTATCGAGGCAAATCGTTTAAATAAAGAATCATTGTATCATAACCGTTAATGATCATAAACCAAATCGAATCAAGAAATTGCATAAATGTTGGAATTAGTTTCAAAATATCTTACTTCATCCTATAATATATTTTAACACTTTTAATTTTATTTTCGATAAAAAATTTACATATACCCTTTTTTATATAAAAAAAAGACGAATAAATTCGATGTATTTATTTCTATCTATTTTGATATAAATATTATTAAAAAACGTATCAAAATATATATTTATATAAAAAAATCTTATATATGATATGACTTATTATTATAAATTTAAATTAACAGATAACTAAAAACAAACACACAAAATCATATTCATATTCATTTTTGTAGTTATTAAATATCAAAAATAGATGAAACAAAAGAAAATTAAAGATAATTCATTTGGCGTGTAAATAGTTAAACCATTTAAGAATCAAATTAATTTCTCTATTAATCACATCATCATACAATATAAATAATAGTTTCTTTACAACATTATAGGAGAAAAAATTTGGATAAAGAGATCAAGAGATAAACTCAAGAGAATATATATATATATAAATACATTCATATACATATATAATCAACTACATCAATTCATTCTATAGGTTTGAAAAATGGCTTTCAACAAGATTGATGAAGCATCCTTTTGCAAAATATTACTTAGTGACTCGGAAGAATACCTTGTAATTATATTATATTATATTATATTATATTATATTATATTATATTATATTATATTATATTATATTATATGCTTCTTGTTTCTAAAACATTTATTTATTTATTTTTATTTATTTATTTATATATATGCATGCATGTTTAATTTGCAGCCTGTGCCATTAGCTTTTGCCAACAAGTATTTGATAAGAGCCAACAACAAGAACAAGAAACAAACCATTGTACTCGAAACAAGATCGGCTGCGATTAACTGGACCGTGACATTCTTACAGCTCGAAGACAGATGCTACTTCCTTGATGGATGGCCGCGGTTTGCTAAAGACAATCGGCTTCAAGTTGGCGGCGTTCTTGTCTTTTGTCTTCGTTCTTCTTCGTGTCCGTATTATTCTTCAAATCCGAAGTTTCAAGTCTTTATCTATGCACCCGATGGCTGTCTCAAACACCCGACTCAAAGTGATATATGTTGGAGTATGTTCGATCAAACAAGCGAAAGCGATGGTGTATTTTTATAGTTGGTTAATTTCATAGGATGTTCTTGCTAAATGGTTATGATTTTGGATTTTGGGTGTAATATGTTACAATATAACTCTTTTTTGTGGTAATGTTTGTTTTTAATAGTTATGGTTTATATATTTTTTACTGCGTTTGAGGCTACACATAATACCCGACGGGATGTCAACCGTCCATACTGATTTTGACGTTGCACGCGTGAGTCATGACTCACCCAGTAACACCGTCAAGAAAAAATCCACCACCACGAGTAAACCCCCCGAGTCAAATTTCGAACCTGAACACATAAAGATCCCAAGTCTTAACAATCATCCCAACTGTTGAATAATATACTTGAAGCGGTTTATATATTGGTATGACTAGGGAGACGCGTAACCCTAGCTTTGCTACAGAAAATGCGTTTTATTTTCATTCTTAAGACTTCAAATTTAGGCCATTACAACTAGGGTTATTCACGAGCCGAGCCAAACCGAGAGGATGCTTGCTCGTTGCTTGGCTCGTTTACAACCGAACAATTGAAATTCGAACTGAGCGAAAATTGAATCGAACATTTTTCAATCGATCATTATTTATTTCCTTTTCACTATAAAGATTTCAATCAAACATGTAATATGTTGTAAATTTTAGGAGAAAAAAGTTTAAAGTGAGATATAATGAACATGTAAACAAACTTCTAATATTTTGAAAACTTAAGTGGAATATATGAAACTATAAAATTGACGAAATATAAATATTTAAAAGAGTTCAAAAATTGTATACTTATATTTATGTGTGTAGTTTATATATTTATGTTTGTGTTTTTCAAACCATGACACTTGTAGAGAGACGGAGGGAGTATATAAGTAAGTTTTTGGTAATTTCATTGAAATTTTACTTTGGTCGAATCGTGCTACCGTCGTATCATACAGGTAATGGTCTCTAGTTTAATCACTATATCTATATAAAATAAATTATATATATTCGAGCCAAACCGAACCGAGCAGACCTTTGCTCGTTGTTTGGCTCGTTTACAAACCGAACTAAGCAGAGCGGCTCGTTTACAATCGAGCGAAAAAACGAGCGAGCATTTTCCGAGAAATTCCTGTGCGAGTTTGAGTGGCAAGCGGTTTGGACGGCCCTAGTTACAGCATTAGTATATCAATAGCTATTCTGAATTTCATTAGCAAAATAAACATTTAAAACTTATCGGTTTTGATGTACTCGCTACATTATTTGAAAAGAGACTACATTAGCAAAATAAACTTCTAAAAGTTGTCGATTTTGATGCAATTGCTACATGAAGCGAAAAAGAAAACCCAAATATATAGTCATAATTAGAGGTGGTAAATGAGTTGGGTCGGGTCAAACGAGTCATGGGTTGAAATGAGTCATGGGTCAAAACGAGTTTGGGTCAGAATGAGTTTGGGTCAGAACGGGTCAATTAAAAAAAGGCTTGTTTTGGTTTGGGTCGGAATAGGTTAGGGTCAAACCGGGTTTCGAGTTTTTTTTTTTATTTTTTTTATGAACAGGAATAATGGCGGAAACATTTTAGTATTTTTAAAATTTTTGTTTTTTATTTATATTTTAAGTTATGATTTTTTTATTATTTTTTTTACGGGTTTTCTATAAAGATCAAAAACCCTTAAAAAAATATTCAAAAATAATAATAAAAAAATTATAACTTAAAATATAAAGCATAAACAAAAAAAGTAAAAACACTAAAATGTTTCCTACGTTGACCTCGTTTCATAAAAAAAACTGAGAATCGAACCGAAACCGAAAAACGGACAAAAAAGAGTCCCGAATCGACCAAAAAGAAACCAAAACCCAACCCGTCACGGGTGAAAACTCGTGTTGGCTTGAAACATGAACCGAACACGTTCCAATTTGAAACCCGTTTCGTGTCGAAACCTGTGTTGTATGAAAACTCGTTCCGATCCGAGACCTGTTACATTTCCTTAGGACGCTAACCCACATCGACCCAATTCTTTGAACTTGTAAACCCATTTTGACCCAAAAATAAAATGATGGAATTTAAAATGACTCATATTGACCCATTTAGTTAAAACCTTTTATCCAAATCAACTCATTTAATTTTAAAAAAAACTCAAATTGACCCATTTGAAAGGGTTTGGGTCAAGATTGCCACCCCTAGTCATAATATAACCATAATGGTAGCGAAATACGTTTTTGATTCGTTGTATTTTTACCATGAAACGTTAGCACTTGCTATCACACCCGCGCAATGGCAAGAATACCAAGCGAAAAATAAAAAGATTTATATATTTGACTTATGAATTAACTACTAAACCATGTAGCTAACTTTTGTAACTATACAAGAGTTTGATTATAACATATCTTTAAACAACAAACAGAAACTACAAGTACAAACATATAACGTGGGGTTAGTCCACTTCGTAGAGGCACATGTCTTTTAGAGGGGATATAACATGTTTAAACTCGGGCAAATGAGTAGTTTAGAATTATTATTGGTATAAAGTAGAGTAGAGATAACATATGTACGTTCAAAATATAAAACAAACTATTAACATCTCAATAAACATGCCGATATCACCCCAAAGCAACTGACTTTTGTAATTAACTAACAATCTTACATAAATACAATAAAGGTTTAGGAATTAAAGAAGTTATAGTTTACTTATTATACTTTTCATAATGCTTAGCTTATCCCTATCGTTTATTTGTTTATCTTAGGTGTTGTTTGTTTTTCAGAGGTAAAATGTCAGAAGTCTATGAAACCACATCTGCCAACATCTATAGCAGAAGAGGTGGACCAAAACTCTGCAATCTGCAACAAAAAGACTGTTTGTTTTTTAACATCTGCAGCAGACTACCAACTAGCTTTCGTTGCTGTTATTATTATTATTATTATTAAGTTAAAAAACTAATTATTTGATAAGAGTATCACAAAATAATAATTCTAAGAGTCACAAATAAACAATCCCAACTTGATACAAACGTTCATCTTTAACTCATCACCCAACCTTATCCTACCACTCACCCAACTCCGTCTCCCACACACCCCAACCCAACAGAAGTTAAATCATATCACTCTCTCGCCGGAAAAACGAAAAGGTTTTCACCATATCTCTACTCGCCGGAAAAGCGAAAGGGGCGATGATGGTTGCTGGCTTGGTGGCCGGTCTCTGCCAAAGATATTGAAGAAAACAATCGGAGATGATGGCCGGAAGTTTTATGCAGTTTCAGACGATCGGAGATTTTGACAGAGGTGTGAACCACAGTGGTACCCGGCGATCTAGACAACAGAAGTGTGAAATGGTGGTCGTAGTTGTGTTGGACCACAGATCTGAACCACGGTGATTTTTGTTGGTCGGAAAGTCGAGTTGGTGGTGTGGTGGTCAACGGTAACACGAGAAGCCAGAGATGATGAAGCTGGGGTGTGCCGTGGGATGGTGGTTCTGGTTCGTGGTGAGGGATACCGACGACAAACCGAGGTTGTTGGTCGGAAAGTCGAGTTGGTGGAGCGGCGGCGGTGTGGAGGCCGCCGGCGGGGTTGCAGCGGTGGAGGAGTTGGGCGGCAGTGGAGAGGAGGAGAGGATCAGGGTTTGGGAGTCTCTGATGAAGAAGATTGATGGAATAAGAAATGGGGTAGAAGAGTTGAGAAGTAACAATATCAACACTTTTGGGAGAAGAGGGCGCGTTGACGTTTTTTAATGAAACGTCTTCGAAAAAACAAACATACTGCAGAGCCTAACGTCTGCGCGCCCTCTTCTCAATGCAGACAAAAGAGGTGGAGAAGGACTTTTGAACACCTTAATTGCGTATTCAACTTTTAGCTTTATCCCATGTCTAGTTTGATAGGGATTAGGATTTGTTTTTTTAATTTATATATATGTAACGAATTCTCTATCGAAACAATCAAGCATTTTTGATATTATAATCTTTGAAAGGGAATTATGTGATCTATAAATGTTATTTTATATTCCAATTCTTTAACAAAAAAAAATATCTTTATTTTATAGGATTTTTATACCAAATAATATTTGGTGAGATTAATTTTTAATTTAATGAGATGTTATAAGCCGTAAATTCGGGTCTAATTAATGCACGAGAAATCTACATTTACAAATAAAACAATCCTTTTAAAGATTTCGTTTATGTATATTTAAGATTTAAAATTAAGATTTAAAATAAATCTTTTTAATTTAGTTAATAAAATAATATAATTAAAAAAGAAAACTTATGTTGGGTATATATATATATATATATATATCATAGCAGGCAGGCAGGATATACCTAGCTAGAAGAACCTTAATTTATGTCTTCTTCTTCGCCAATGTTTTCTTAATTACTTGTGGTGAGTTATTTTCTTTTTATTAATCGTTTGTTATTGAAAGGAATCTTAAATATTGCAGCATGTTTATATAATAATTACGTTATTAGTTATTGTTTATAGGTTTAAATACGTACCAAAGCAATAATGTCCTCTTATGATGATCTATGTGAAGAGCTGATTGAGGAAATCTTGGCAAGACTGCCAACGAAATCGCTTTTGCGTATTCGAACGGTCTCCAAATCACTATGTGCATGTATTAGCAGCCCCGGTTTCATCCGACTCCATACTCTTCGGTCTCCTGAAAAACTCATGCTCGTGCACGACGTTTATACTGACCAAGGAAGAGAAAGACCAAGCGAGCACAGCAATATATACACATTATATTCGCGAAGCCATTTATCATATGATGATAGTGATACTGATAACACTTGTATGGGCTCAATGACATCAGTCGAGTATCCTTTCCAAGATTTCTCTGTCGTTGGTTCATGCGATGGAATTGTTTGTCTTTATAAATACAGAACCGGGATTAATCTATGGAACCCTTCAATTAGGCGCATAGTGACGGTGCGTGATCGTCCTTCTTTGAGTACTAATCATGAAAGGCATTGGGACCCTCTAGGCTTTGGTTTCGACCCAGTCGTCGATGATTACAAGATTCTGTTGAGAGCCAGATTCAATACTGAAGAAGATACATTTCTTGTTTACACCTTCTCGGCCTGTTACTCCGATTAATATTAATCATACAAAATCATGTCAATGTCTTTTCAACGGCGTACTTTATTGGACATTAACTTGGTATCCTCCAATTGGTGAAGAATTTCGTTATTATTATTATTATTATCATATATTGGCATTCGATTTGAGCTCTGAGGTTTTCTCTACGATTGAGGTGCCAGAGCCAAGTTGGGAAACCAATCAACTGGCAATCATCAATGGTTCTCTGGTTGTTGCCATTTCGTCTAAACATGACGACGTCTGTCAGATTTGGGTGAGGAGTAACGACACGAACACTTGGTCCATTGTATTTCAGTTGAATAATAACAAGCATGAGTTAGGTGATTTCCTCTTGAACCATTTCCCGGTTGGGGCTGTAGTTTATTGGCCTGGGAAAAGAAGATTTGCGGGTTTGTGTGGCTCTTGTGGCGTGTTTATCATGATTCCATGTGTCGAAAGCCTCCAACTCTTAGATATCGGGACTTCATGTGTTAGGAAGAGAATTATCCCTTTCAAGCTTCAAACCCTTCTCGATTTCAAGTTACTTGTTTCATAAACTATCGACTTGACAGATTTGTTATTGATAATACACACATATATATACCATATGACCGGTTGGTTGGTTTGTTGCAAATATCACCTCATTAAATAACTTACCTCGACCCGGTCTATATAAGTATCCAATTTGGTGCTTTTAGGTGCTTTTGGAGAAACATTTTATGGAGAAACATTTTAGACATTTTGTCTCTCCAAAAAAACAAAAAGCATTTTAAAGAATCAATCCCAAACATACACTTAATTACTTAATAATGCATATTCTAGCTTATTGTGGTTGTCATGACATGACATTAAAGTTGATATTAGTAACTTCACCTGTGTGTTTTATTTGATACAAGTTACCTATATTTTATATTATTTTATTTATATCTATTAAAGTTTTGAGCCTAGGCGGCTTGTTTCATATATATATTATAAGTATAACCATATATACTAAAAATTTTGGTGGTATGACACTGGAATGCTGTATATATTAATGCATTTTTAGATAAAGTTTTAAGCAAACAAAAAAAATATAATATTATTATGTTCTAAAAATCAAAAGAATAAAAAAACATTTCAAAATTATTTTGAATACCAAACAAAGAGTGTGTATTTATGTAGCTCAAAAGAATAGACAGTCAGCAAGCATACTATTACTATTACATCATAGCATACTATTACTATTACATCATGTTGATACCAACAACCAGCCAAACACTATCACTATCTACAAGCTCCACAAAGTGACCTCGCCACCAGTTGATGCAATGAATCCCGGGGAACATGCAAATGAATTGACAAGCGTCGGATTCTGCATATAAAATACTCTGCTTGTCGTGCGATGAGCAAAGTCCCACATATGAATAACCTGCAACACATTTGCACACCTAAGTAAATAATAATTTTCAAACAAACCAATATTTTTATTGTTTTAATGAATGTCTATAATATACATACAATGGTTGAACCAATGATCAAGAGTTGAGGGTGTGTTGGATGATAAACTAAATTAAACTAAAATAACCTTGATATGGTGAATCAGTAAACATCGTTCGAGTCCTAAAAGCAGACCTCGCCATTCGAGTAGCCCGTGCATAGAACATCTAGATCATTTGGACAAAAATCGACGATCATTATAGAACCGGAATGGCCTAAAAACTCAACGGTAGTCTTACCCTGCAACATATATATAGCAAGTTAAACGATATGAACGCAAAATAAAAACAAGTATTATGTAGTGCGACTTATATCCCAACAGCTGATGATGTTGTCACAAGAGGCTATTGCACAATTATATGTATGAAGAAACACGGATCCAAACCCGAATAGGTTAGATCTATATTTCCACCTGGTGTAGGTTATGAAATAAGAATCATGTTAACTAGAGTCTAGAGCCAGTTAATTTCGACAGAGGTGACATGCAAAACAAAACCACCGTGAGCTCGTTAGGGGAAGGACAAGAGTGGGGCTCTTTCCGTAACTATCATCCGGCGTGAGAATAAGTACAACTCTTGAGAGAGAAATAAAATACTAAATGACTGAGGTAATCTGTAGGGAGTGAGTGAATACCTCATGATGATGAGTTAGGTATTTATAGCAGGTGGTTAGGTGTAACATCCCAAGTTTCGTTGGTATTTAAATAAATCGGGTTTAATTGAATTATAGAAGATAAATATAAATATCTAAAGTATGAGAGGGTTAAGTGTCATTAGATGAAAACTTAAACATGAAACACTACCCCTATCTTATAAGAATAGAACCATCTCATTTCATTTCTATCTTTTTCTCCACACCTCAAGAAAACACCCACTTCTTCATTCTAAACCCAAATCTCATTTTTGTGAGAGCAACTCACAAATACCCGACTATTTCCGAAGATCTAACCGTCGGATCGGTTCAAATTTTTACAGAGTGTTCATAACATATAAACTAAGATTTCCACTAGTCGGATCTTTGATCAGAGGTCAGGAAGTCCAGTTTTTATCAAAGATAACGTAACCGTGGAAAAATGAGTTTTCCGGCGAATGTTTGGGTGTTCCGAAGACTGTAGCGGCGATTTCCGGTGACAGAGAGCTGGTGGGTTCGTAGATCGTGGCGAGACGGTTCCATTGCCGCTTGAATAACTCAATTCCGAGTTCTTTTGATATGGTTTTGGTCTATGTAAGTGATTTCGAACATAAACCTCAAATGTACGTTTTTATTGAAAAGTCTTACTTTTCGTGTACGATATTGCATGAAACTTGGTAGGATGGTAGATCGGGTCATGATTATTGATAAAGTAATGAAATTGTTTGTTAATGATATAGTTGGTTCGGTTCGAGTAAAACGAGTAATGTTCGGTTTATAAAAAAGTTAAGTGTTTGAGGTCGGTTTGCCATGAAACTGAGTAGGATAGTAAATTGGATCATGAGATGTAAGGAAAACATAAACAATTATATTGTTTATAAATGCCAGTGTGTATAAGAATAAGGGTATGTTTAGTATGGGGTAACAGAATGGTCGATGGACTAGAATGAGAGAGGGAATGAAATGGACGAAGTAATGGAATGGATCATTACCATTCCATTGACATGTTTGGTTATCATGTGAGATTGTTATAAATTATAAGTTTTTAGTTTTTGGTAAGTTAGAAAAAACCAGAATAAAATAAAAATGGTCGATTGTTGGTGGTGGAAAGTGGTGGCGGCGGCGGTGGTAGGCGACAGGTGGCAAACGGTGGTGGTGATGGCCGGGAGCGATGGTTGGTGGTGGCGGTGGTTGGCGATGATGGTAGGTGGTGGTGGCGGTGGAGGTAGAGGTGGGTGTTGGTGGTGGCGGGCAGCGGAGTCGGGTGGGGTGGTGGAGTTGATATAGTGTGAAAGAGGGATGGAATGGAAAAAAAACAAGAGGGTGGATGAAATGAATTTGAAGTGTTTTAGGGGGAATGAAATGGACATGGTAATGGGTGATTCCATTCCTTTAACTAACCAAACACATTTTTTTCATTCCATCATAATGGTTCATTCCATTTCGCCTTTCATTCATGCATAAAAAATGTTACCTAAGTGTGTATGTACGATATGCATGTTTATAGTGTGTATGCTTATAGTTATTCATCTATAAGTGCTTGTAAGAAGTGAGTATGCCTGTATTTAATTACTTTTGCAAGCATGCACGAAGTAAAGTTGTAAGGTATATATACATAAGTGTGTGTGTGTGTATATGAATGAGCATGAGATGGGGTAAGAAGTAAATGTCTGTCTTATACCTACTAGAATGTGAAGAAAAACGGGTATGATTTGTGGGCCTATGAGTGATACCTTATAAGTTAGAATGTCATATCCCTCTAACTTCACATTGTTCATAGACAGTATGTGGTGTGAACATTAGAGAGGATTAAGTCTCTACATGTTCGCGTGTGTAAGTGGATCAACTTAAGTACTAGAGAGGACAAGCCTCTACGTGCTTTCGTGAATAAGTTGTGTGATGCAAGCGCTAGTGATGGCAAGCCTCTACGTGCTTTCGTGAATAAGTTGTGTGACGTAAGTGCTGGTGAGGGCAAGCCTCTACGTGATTTCGTGAATAAGTTGTGTGGCGTAAGTGCTGGTGAGGGCAAGCCTCTACGTGCTTTCGTGAATAAGTTGTGTGAAGTAAGTCCTAGTGAGGGCAAGCCTCTACGTGCTTTCATGAATAAGTTGTGTGACGTAAGTACTAGTGAGGGCAAGTCTCTACGTGCTTTCGTGTGTTAGGGCATAAGTATAAGAAAGGGCAAGCATTTACGTACTTACGATGCAGGTAAGATGTCAAGTTTGTGTAGCTTGTAAATGTAATGCGGTAGCATATGGGAGGATTGCGGATCCCATACGTGCTATGATATAGGAGACAGCGTAGGAAAGGAAGACGGACCTTGTACGTGTTGTTAATGAATGGTGGTATTGGGAAGGACTGCGAACCTTTTACATACCGTTGATGGTGAACATAGGTAAGGACTGCGGATCTTGTATGTGTTCACAACCTTGAGTATATGTACAGACGGCGTACTATGAACATACTCTTAGTTAACTAAGGTAAGTGTTGAGTATGAATGTATGTATGTATGTATGAAAGATAAAACAAGTTAAGTATGTAATTAGATTCTTCGGATACGTATATGTAAGTATAACAATGTAATGTATGTTGCCTGATTAACTAGAACTCACTCAGCGTAGCTGATTTTTAGTATGCACGCAGGAGGTAGATAAAAGAAAGTAAAGGAGCTTGGAATGTACACAAGGCTATCCACACAATGTTGTCATCCAAGGATTGTTTTAGAAAGAAAGTATTATGTAAATGTAATTATTCCACGAAAGTTTTGTAAACTCTGATAATTAAGTTGTGTACAAGTGTAAATCCAACTGTTAGTAAGGTGCCCGGGACCGGGACTTATATTAGGGGAACGTGCTTGGTGCAACTGTCATTATCTAGAAGATGATTTTTCTACCTTAATGGGCACGTGGTGAAGTTTGATAGAAGGTGACAGCTAGCCATGTGTATTGTTATAACAAACTATTCAGTAGTTTTCTTTCTCTGCTTGGTCGCACTGTCACGTGCTTTTCACGAAGGAGGGAATGTCTCTTTCAGAGAATATTTCAATTAGTCTTCTAAAAGGAAGTTGGTTACAACTGATTTTGCTGACGTCATCCAATTCTTATCCCGCATTTGGGAGGCTTCCGCAATTGCGGGGGGTTCCTTATCCTTTAGGATAACTATTTGAACTTGTGTTCCTTTGGCGAGTACCCTCCATATATTATGTGGGAACCATAAATGGTGCGTGGATGTCTTCTCAGGAGGTCTTGGATGATCCACGGGTGATATCTTATGCGCTTACAAGGCTTTTTGCTACCCTACCTCTATAATGTCCCATGAGCTAAAAGCTTTCCATCAGAAGAGAAATGACATGCAAGAAACCTGGATAAATCTTGTTCATCTTGTTTATGCACGATCATCAATTCTTTAAACGAGAAATCTGCATATCATCATTAGATGTTAAAAAAGATTTGGAATAAATCCAAGGGATGATTCATTTTAGTTAGTTAGCAAACCTACCTGAGACGTCAAGCACCGAAGGAGCACTATATCGTCAACAACTTGGAGAGTTGCAAGATATAAGGGAGTTCAGAATTTGAGTAATGATCCATCACAGTCTAATCTGAAATGAAAAAGAACCACATTACATACAAACTACAATGAAAAAACTAGAATCTTGCTGAATTAATTTGAATCACAAAGTACCTTCTAGATTCTCATTAGTAACATTTGCTTCCGATGAAAAAGCATAAGCCGAATCATGAAAGTTATTCATCTTCATGTACTTTTAGAATGTATCTATTTAGCATTCAAGAAAGAAAAACAAAATCAAATCAGACACACAATCATTAATTTATTTTATTCCTAACTTTCAACGAATGGTCGGTTTATACAAAATTAAAGATATTAGTTTTTTATACAAAATATTTTAAAAGAATATATAAACTCACCAAGCACCTCTCATCGGGGGTAGCATACCATCGTCTTGCGATAAATTTTCCCGTGATACATAAGCTGCTATTGTTTGAAAATTGCACACACACACACACTATCGGGTACGAGTATTGAGCTAAAAATACATACACCATCCATACCCTACGTAGTAGGGTCAATTTCGGTTATAAAAAAACCCGGTTCCTTGTATTTTTTTCGGGTCTGGTTCCAGGTACAAGATTTTTGTGCACCTATACCTGGTCCACCCCACGTCACGTTAAACTCGCATCCGACGTATGTCTAGTGTAGCCAGAGAGTTCTGCTCTTTTGACGGCACAACGAATGTTAAGTGTCAGTCAGCGATATCGCTTCCCGAGAGAAAGCCTAAAAAGAAAGGCGATGCGCTAGTTATAAATAAATAAATACATAAAAATCCACCATCTTATATTATTATTAAAATTATGTGATTTCTATAAGATTTCAATAGTATCAAATAAAACAGTAGATATAAATAAAATATTTGTAATTGTAAATAGATAGCCCAACGTCAAATGCCAATTTTTGGACTATGAGTGTACTCTTTAATTCACCAATTTTCTTATTGTGTCACACAAGCGGTAAATCACATTCCCATCCATTCCGCTCTATCAAGAAAAATACTTCCCAATTCACAAATTTCTTCATCGCGTCACGTCATTCAACAATTAATATTTAAATGTAAAATCACTCGCTAATAATTAAAAAACGGTATGCGCGTAAAATATTAAATTCCGAGTACTAATCGTTGTCGGCTAATTGATAACCTAAGTATACTTCTTCAAACTTAACAGTCCAAGCACGTGCAAAAGTCATTTATGAGAAGAAATATTTTTTTCAAGTGACCGTTAGGTAGATGCGTTCTTCTACCCACGTGCTCTTAAATTAGAACTCCGAAATATCAGCAAGACTTAGTCTACTGGTCGTTCCAGGTTGTTATTCTGAGTAACCTGCAAGCATATTAATTAGTTAAAATAATACAAGATTCAAGATTCCAAACCTACCAAGGATCCCAGGTGTCGGGACATCACTATAGATATTGGTCAGGATCCATAGTGAGAAATCGACCCACAACACTTTGCAGGGTTAATCATAATTAATCAAATCAAATCAAGAAACAAGGCATTTAATGACGATTCAAGAAAAGGCTAAAGACTCGGAGCCGTTACCCGAAGACTCGCCTTGATGATTGAGCGGATATAATGCAAGGAATAGCTAGCAATTCATTCCATGCTGAAGACTATCTCAATTAATGAATATTAGGACTTTAGGGTTGTTACAACAAGTTATTAGACGATCATGTATGGGCGCGGTGGAGGGCGGCCTGGGGGCATGGAGGGCGCAAAACACCACCAAGGGGCGCCCTTGGTGGTGGGGCGCGTCGATGAAGGGTTATCAGAACGCTGGGCACGGTGATTGAGGGTTATGGGGTCTCTCTCTCCATCTTTCACACACATATGCGTATATAGGGCGCCCAAAGGGCACTAAACCATAGCGGGCCATTATAAGAAGGGCATCGATGCCCCCCGGTGCTTACATGACGCTGACGTGACAATGTGGAAGGGCATCGATGCCCCTTACCATAGAAGATAGTCTTAACGAATATATGATATTCTGTAACGGTTCAAGGATCCTTGCAGCACATCAGGATCCGGACAGGCAGAATTATCATAAGGATCCTCGTTGTGCATCAGGATCTCAGGCAGATGACGTTATCATTGGTAATTAACGTTATTAACCGTCATTATCCTTTCACATTTGACTTGGTCTTGCAGGAAATGGCTAGCTAATAATTACCAACTGAAGACTCGGTCAAACATCCAATGTTAGGACGTTGGAGCAATTATAACCATCAGTTAATGATGAAGTTATGCAAATATGTAACTGCTCCAGGATTCTCGCCAGGATAATTGATGTTCATTATTAGTTATTATTACTAGTTATAACTATTGTAACTATATATAGAAGAAGCATAATCGCATAATTATACGACACAAATTACACACTCTGTGAACACTTATAAATATTATTTTATATTTCAATTCTTTAATAATTTATAATGAAACCGAGTTAAGGGGATGCATAATGTAGTAAAAAAACGTCCTCTCACGTTAACGCGACGTAGATGAAAACGCTCCACAAATATATACGTAAAGGTTTCACTCATCCAATATAACTATAAAATTAATATTTAAATTTTATATGATTAAATTAGTGGGTGATGTGGGTTTAGGAGATTGGTTGAATATTTATAGTAAATGTGGGACCTAAATATTAAAACTAAACACACAATATTACAACGTTAAGATGGTTCAAAATATACACATGAATCCTAAAGTTATAACCATAATACAAAAATATGAAGACAGTGAGAAAGCTTTGACCAACAACCATTACCCTTTGAGTTCGATTACATCGACTTTAGTTACACCATGTTCCCTTCTTCGGCGCTCAGCACCCGAACACGAAGCAAGTTCGATTTAACATGGTAAAACTCACATATGTTTCCGACTTTTATCTTGTTATCTTTTGTAAAATCACCCCATCCTGCACCCATCTTTGTGACTTGATACGTTCCATACGTATAAGTAAATAGCTTGGCATCCCATGTCCTTCCCTTGTCGTTCCTCAGCCGCACGCTGCTATAGCCACTGATTCCCGTAGCTTTGACGAAACTGCTCAACATTGGCTGTCATATAAACCTTTCATCACTTCTCCAAATAAAAACACTAATCATATAAACATTACTCATCGTTCCGTAGAACCAAACAAACACAACTAACACATTATCCAAACAAATATCACTAACATGTCAATGTGTCACATATATACAACCTTTTGACAAATAAGGCTATGTGCAGTGGAGGGCTACAAAATAGGGGATTTTTGACATATGATGTCACGTCAGCAGATGAGCGATTTTCATTTTGGGGGTACAGTGGTGTTGTCACCCTCCTTTTTAATTTTTTATTATTATTTTCATCACACATCCGGCGACATATCTATACGTACCCCCCACCCCCACCCAATTGCCCAAGGGGCTGTGTTGTAGCCCCTTATCACCCAAAACTCTCCACATTTGTCGCCCATTCCGTTTACTCTAAGGGTCATGTTACATAAAGAAAATGTGCAAAAATTATACCATTTGTAACTTCATTGAATTTTTATTTTTTTACTATTCTTTTACCAAAAAGAATAACTGATTAGCTCATTGACAAAATCAAAAAGCTCATATGAGTTATGACAAATTTTCTTTCTATTTCTTTCGTATTATGTGACATTTTTTTTCTATCATACAACCCCCGTATAATGTGACACGCGCTATGTTCAAATTGTTGGAATACCGTATGCCCGAGACACATAATTAGGTTAATGTGGCTAGCCGTGTTTGATCCAAGTCGGGTCATACCCAATAACGAGTTAGACACACACCAATTATGTATTTGTTAAGATAAGATCTATAAGACAAATACAGAACACGACACATTCAGAAAATCGGGTTTCTGAATATTTACTTGAAAGTGTTAAATAAATTAATTGGTTAATTTATTTATTCAAATAATTATTATTGGAATGATTATTTAACTATGTATTCTTTTATAAAATGGTTTATAAAAGATGGGGTGTTTATATATTTTATAAAGTATAAAATAAATAAAAAAAATAAAAATAAAAAAAAAAATAAAATAAATACATATTGGGGCCGGTTTTAGGATGGGCCCCACACCCCATTGTCTTGGTCAAATCATGTCATGTATTTGGTATGGGATACATGATCAAATACCTAACACCATGGGTATTGTTTTATGCATGATGTTAAGAATATAATGATCAAGATACATTATTAGAAAAAGGACTTTCAAGTAACCAAAAACACACAACTCTTTCTCTTTTCTTTCTTCTTGTTTACGGCCAAGGAAGAAAAGGAAGGCTCGGGTCTCGGTTTTTGGTGTTTAAGCTTCCTAACATAGCTCGGTGTGTGTTGGAGGCTCGGGGTATATTCCGTTTGAGGGTTTTCCTTTGAAAGTCTAGCATTCACATCATCATCTTCTTCAACCATCAACTACATCTCTTAAAGGTTTAAGAATGTAAGTTTTACAAGCTTTGATAGTTTAGTTTTCTCGTATTACTTGATCCTTGCCTCGGGTTTCTAACATATAGATTATTGGTAATCTAATGACATGGATAAACTAGGTTGTTCATGAACATATATTATATAAACTTGTAATATATACATATATAAACACATGGATACATATGTTTAGTTTGTAAATATCACGCTTCCGCCTTTATTGTGACTAGTTAAATGGTTAACTAAGTTTATAAATTCCATAGAAACCCAACAAATGGCATCAAGAGCCGGGATACGGGAAACTAAGCTTCGGGTTTTCGGTTTTATATTTTCCCCTTGAAAGATTTTATACAAAAAATTAACATGCATATTTTTTGTATTTAATCTTGTTATATTTTTTGGCTTTGTTCAAAAAAAAAAAATATATATATATATATAAAACCGATTAAATGGGCCAAAGCCCATATCGGGTGATATTGGGCCGAAGCCCACTTGTTTTGGTTAATGGGCTAACCGAGAAAAAAAAAAAAAAAAAAGGAGGGAAAGAGTAAATGGGCCGAAGCCCATTTTTGGTTAAATGGGCCGAAGCCCATGAAACTTTCTATTGGGCCGAAGCCCATGTGTTTTGGACATATGGGCCGAAGCCCATAAACATGTTATTGGGTCAAGCCCAAATGGGTTGGGCTAGGCCCGATAAGGTCAAGGGGTTTTGGAATGGGTTCCTAAGACATAACGGGTTATGTTTGTTAAAACTAGACCGAGCCGTAGACCAAAATGGATGTTTGATTGTGGTTGATGTTGTGATTGTAGTTAATTATTCAAAGTTTCGGTTTGTAATAATTAATTAGGGGCTATTTGTAATTATTTATTCATATGGGTATGTAATAAATAGATTATTTGTAATATCTTTATTTTATAGAAAAAATGTATTAGGACATTTGGTTTTGTAAAATTAAAGAAGATTGCAAAATTGGAAGTTTGGGCCTTATTGGGCCGGGTATGGTGATAATGGGTCTCACAAGCCCATTAAAGGGATTCAAGCCCAAATGGACCTAAGCCCACCCAATGAGCCCAAATGGAAGCTTATGGAAGCTAAGGCCCAAGTTCAAGCCCAATGGATCACAACGGGGTTGAAGAAGATGCTCGAAGCATTTGGATGCGGGATCGAGTGGGAGCTACAACATCCATGTGTCATGTGTCCCTTAGGATTGGACCTAAGACACACACTTGTTTCGGCTAACAAGTGTGGTCTAAATTAGTGGCTCGTGTCTAGTATAATTATGTATGCTTGTTAATTGATTGTTTGATTGTGTGGTTGTTAGATATTAGGATATCAACTTCGTCACTTAGAATTAATTAACAAAGCATAAAACGGGTTCTAATAATTATCGGTAATTACGTGACACATAGTTTAATAAAATGGATTTATTAACTAGCCGTCTCACGCCCATAATAAAATGGTTTTATTATAAATTAGAATTTTGAAAAATGGTTTCAAAATAATCATGTTACTAAATGCATGTTAGAACATGATTTAAAGTTTTATAACTAGAATTATTAAAACTAAAAATCCCTTTTTGAAATTAAGGATAACAAGTTAAACACCATCCTTTTGTATTAACGCTTAACATATTAGTAAGCTCTTAGTGGGAAAAAGGTCACCTAACCGCGTAGAGTAAATTAATATGTTGAGGTAATATTAGCATATAAATGGGAAAAAGGTCACCTAACCGTTTGTATGTTAATATTACAAGTTGATACAAGTAGGACAACTTAAATTAGAACCATGTGAAGAGGGTCACCCAAGCATGGGGTCTAATAGGTGTTGATGGGATAAACATGCCGACACGAAATATGATTTCGAACCGGTCCCATAAACTCTAGAAGTTGCAAAAGGGTTTGCAATTGTTATGAATAACTACCTTGATAAACCGACAATGGGAAAAAGGTCACCTAACCGGAGTCGGGTTTATCGTTGGATTCTAGATTTTAATTATTAATTATATTTGGTATATATATATAAAAGGGTATTAATAATTAAAATATGTAAAACACTAAAATGAACTTAATTAAAATTCTGCAGATGGCCGCACACGTCGACGACAACATAATCCCTAACGTCCAAAACGTATCTCTCCGATCTATTCTCGCTAAAGACCGTCTTAACCACAATAACTTTTCGGATTGGTTCCGAAACTTAAGGATTGTTCTAAAACAAGAAAAATTATATCATGTTTTGGAAACACCTATCCCCAACGAACCGGAAGAGGGAACTGAGGTCGAATACATGAATTGGGTCAAACACACGGAAGATTCCATTCAAGTGTCATGCCTCATGTTGGCGACTATGGTTCCCGAAATCCAAAAGGATTTCGAAAACCATAATGCGTACGACATGATTACTCAACTTAAGGAAATGTTCCTTAAGCAATCGAGGGTTGAAAGGTTCGAAACGGTTCGAGCCTTGCATGCATGTAGAATGGATGATAATCAACCAGTTTCAACTTATGTACTTAAGATGAAAAGTTACATTGATCGCCTCGCCAAGCTCAATTGTCCCATCTCAAAAGAGTTAGCAACGGATTTGATCCTTAACTCTTTGTCGAAAAGGTTCGACACATTCGTGTTAAATTATAACATGAACGGGTGGGACAAAAACATTGGAGAACTTCACTCGATGCTTAAAACAGCCGAGGCGAGTATGGGTAAAAGGGTTTTACCCGTGTTTGCGATCAATGAAGGTAGATCCAAGAATCGATCTCAACCCAATCCTAAGGCTAAGGTAGCAAAAAGGAAGGGTCCTCCTGTGCATCTTAAGGGTAAGGGCAAATCACCGGTTATGGCAAAGAAACAAAAGGTTATGGAACCGAGGGGTCATAAGGATGATCCTTGTTTTGGTTGTGGGGAGACCGGACATTGGAAACGCAATTGCCCGGTCTACCTAAAGGAGCTAAGAGACAAGAGGAATGCGGGGCATACCTCGGGTAATGTCTTTATGATTAATATTGAGCTAAATCTTATTTCTTCTAACACATGGGTATTGGATACCGGATGTGGAACTCATATTTGCAATTGGTTGCAGGGGTTCAAAAGGAATGAAGACTTAAAGAAGGGCGAAGTGAGTCTTTTCATGGGCAACGGTGCAAGGGTGCACGTGGTCGCTAGAGGAGACTTCACTTTATCGCTTCCAAGTGGTTTGGAAGTTGTTTTGAAAAATGTTTTGTATGCTCCTAGTTTGACTAGGAACATTATTTCTGTGCACCTTCTTAGACAATGTAACTTTGACTTTAAATTTGTAAAATCAGAAATGCATGTATCATCTAATGGTATCTTTTATTTTAAAGCTGTACCAAACAACGGTATTTATGAATTGGTTCATGACAATACCTTAAATAGCTCATTATATCAAACTTCCACTAAAAGACTCAAAAAGGATTTGAGTGATTCCTACATTTGGCATTGTCGTCTTGGACACATAAACAAGAATCGTGTAAATACTCTCCAAAAGAATGGTCTTTTGAAAACAAATGAGTTAGGTTCGTTTGATGAGTGTGAATCTTGTATTCAAGGCAAGATGACCAAAGAGCCTTTCAAAGGTACAAATGAAAGGGCTAAGGACTTGTTGGGTATCATACATACGGATGTATGCGGACCCTTCAAGCCAACTAGTAGGAATAGTGAAAGGTACTTCATTACCTTTACCGACGATTTTAGTCGATATGGGTATGTGTATCTAATGAAACACAAACATGAAGCCTTTGAAATGTTCAAGGAATTTCAAAATGAAGTACAAAATCAGCTCGACCGAACAATCAAGGTACTCCGCTCCGATAGAGGAGGCGAATACCTAAGTGATGCTTTTCAAAGTCATCTTAGAGATTGTGGAATTATTTCACAGCTCACTCCTCCTGGTACTCCTCAACATAACGGAGTATCCGAGAGGAGGAATCGAACACTGTTGGACATGGTTCGATCAATGATGGCACGAAGCTCACTACCGCCATCATTTTGGGGATATGCGCTACTTACAGCGGCTCGTATTTTGAATATGGCCCCGACCAAAAAGGTGGATCGAATACCCTATGAAGTATGGCATGGAAAGGTTCCATCCTTTTCATATTTAAGGGTATGGGGATGCATAGTTTATGTTAAACGTGACACCCCAAATAAGCTTGAGGCTCGATCCATCAGGTGTATCTTCATAGGATACCCAAAGGATGATATAGGATATATATTCTATGATCCTAGTGAACAAAAGGTGTTTGTTTCACGCAAAGGATACTTCTTAGAAACTAAGTTCCTTATGGAAGGACCTAGTGAAAAGAGAGTGGAACTTGAAGAGGTTCAAGAATCACTGGATGATACACAGTTGGTCGATACTAGCTTTCAACACGAGGATGTTGAAGGTGATCAAATGGTTGATCATACACACGTTGCTCGCAGATCTAATAGGATTAGTCGACCTCCCAAGAAATATGGATTTCTTGTGGATGATTGCTACTTGGTCGATTCGGATGAACCGATCTCCTACAAAGATGCTATGTCACAACCTGATTGTGACAAGTGGCTTGAAGCCATGAGCGCCGAGATGCAATCCATGCACGATAACCAAGTTTGGGAATTGGTTGATCGTCCACTTAACTCCAAAATGGTTGGATGTAAGTGGGTCTTCAAGAAGAAGACCGATATGCATGGAAATTTAGATACTTACAAAGCTCGACTTGTCGCAAAAGGTTTCACGCAAACTCAAGGGATTGATTATGATGAAACCTTCTCGCCGGTTGCGATGCTTAAGTCGATCAGGATATTATTTGCCATTGCAGCTCATTTTGATTATGAGATATGGCAAATGGATGTCAAGACCGCTTTTCTAAATGGATATCTTGAGGAAGATGTCCATATGGTTCAGCCTGAAGGTTTTGTCGATCCATCTAATCCTGATAAAGTATGTAAGTTGAGGAAATCAATCTACGGGTTGAAACAAGCATCACGGATGTGGAATCATCGTTTTAATGAAGAAATCAAAGCGTTTGGTTTCGTCCAAAACGGTGATGAGGCGTGTGTGTATAAATGGGCTAGTGGGGGTATAATCATGTTCCTTATTTTGTATGTCGATGATATACTTTTATTTGGAAATGATATACCAAGTATGGAAAGCGTTAAAACGTGGTTAAGTAGTCATTTCTCAATTAAGGATCTTGGAGAAGCGACATATATCTTGGGAATAAAGGTCTATAGAGATAGAAAAAGGAAATTGATCGGACTTAATCAAAGTGCATACATTGATAAAATCCTAAAAAGGTTCAGGATGGAAAACTCTAAGAAAGGTTTGGTACCTATTCCTAGAGGAACCGTGTTAAGCTCATCCCAAAGTCCTAGCTCTAAGGAAGAGCAGGATAGGATGAAGCATGTTCCTTATGCTTCGGCAATAGGATCTATTATGTATGCAATGATGTGCACTAGACCGGACGTCTCGTATGCTTTAAGCATAACGAGTAGATACCAGCACAACCCAGGTGACAGTCATTGGATGGCTGTCAAGAATATATTAAAGTACCTTAGAAGGACTAAGGATATGTTTTTAATATATGGGTCTGGTGAGGAGGAACTCGTCGTAAAGGGTTACGTGGATGCGAGTTTCCAAACTGACCGAGATGATTCTCGATCACAGTCGGGATATGTCTTCATTTTGAATGGAGGCGCTGTCTCTTGGAAGAGTTCGAAGCAGGATGTTGTCGCGTTATCCACTACAGAATCTGAGTACATCGCCGCTTCAATGGCAGCCCAAGAGGCTGCATGGATGAAAAAGTTCATCATGGATCTAGGGATTATCTCTACCATTCAGGAGCCCCTAGAGATATTCTGTGACAATGAAGGTGCTATTGCACAGATCAAGGAGCCTCGTGCTCATCAGAAAACGAGGCACATTGAGCGCAGATTCAACTACATAAGGGATGAAGTTGAAAAGAGAAAGATATGTATTCATAAAGTTCATACCGATCAAAATATTGCGGACCCACTCACGAAGCTCCTCGATAGGCCAAAGCATGAGGGTCTTGTTTGTGCATTAGGACTTCGGTATTCTAGTGAGTGGATTTAATCTGTATTTAGTGTTTGTATAAGAACGAATGTAATGGGTATCTCATGAAAATTAATTATGTTTTAATTATTCAATGAGTTATGTTCTATATTTGCATGTTTAATCCATGAATGACTTATGTTGTTCTAAACGTCCGTAGTCGATCATACTTGTGGGAACAAGTATGAAGTTAAGACTATTATGAACCCGGATTGGTTGATATTCATGTGATGAATATAGGGCATAGGTTTGCCACCAAGGTTCATAGATATTTGTGGGATACAAATATTGGACATGATCCGCTCTCAAGGATCACTGCATGGAGTTAGTGCAATTGATCATAAGTAATCCTTGAGTAAAGGCGAGTATCATTGTGTCCTTTGACCTGAGATGCATATCGGATCTGGTTTTTTCATCAAGTCTGATATCTTGACTCTATTCTTTGTTATTTTGGTAACACGATGACGTGTAAGAAAGAGCTCAGATATTATATGAGATGTCAACGAGGATGTATGCAGTCAAGATGGGATTTGTTCCTCTTATGTGTTGAGAGTTTAGATGTCTAAGGCCTGTTAAGTTAAATCGTTGAGAGAATGATCACTCTGTGTCTCTTCGATTTGACAGGACATCTAGTAACAAAGGGATGTAATGATAAGACTTACCTATATCATATCAAGTATGGACTTGAAGGGGATGATGTTATTGAATGGCACTTAGTCAAACACACTAGGGGTGGTGACCTGTTGTTAGGCGGTATTCACCATTAGCATTAACTTCTTATGAGTCACGTGCAAGTGGGAGATTGTTGGAATACCGTATGCCCGAGACACATAATTAGGTTAATGTGGCTAGCCGTGTTTGATCCAAGTCGGGTCATACCCAATAACGAGTTAGACACACACCAATTATGTATTTGTTAAGATAAGATCTATAAGACAAATACAGAACACGACACATTCAGAAAATCGGGTTTCTGAATATTTACTTGAAAGTGTTAAATAAATTAATTGGTTAATTTATTTATTCAAATAATTATTATTGGAATGATTATTTAACTATGTATTCTTTTATAAAATGGTTTATAAAAGATGGGGTGTTTATATATTTTATAAAGTATAAAATAAATAAAAAAAAAATAAAAATAAAAAATAAAATAAATACATATTGGGGCCGGTTTTAGGATGGGCCCCACACCCCATTGTCTTGGTCAAATCATGTCATGTATTTGGTATGGGATACATGATCAAATACCTAACACCATGGGTATTGTTTTATGCATGATGTTAAGAATATAATGATCAAGATACATTATTAGAAAAAGGACTTTCAAGTAACCAAAAACACACAACTCTTTCTCTTTTCTTTCTTCTTGTTTACGGCCAAGGAAGAAAAGGAAGGCTCGGGTCTCGGTTTTTGGTGTTTAAGCTTCCTAACATAGCTCGGTGTGTGTTGGAGGCTCGGGGTATATTCCGTTTGAGGGTTTTCCTTTGAAAGTCTAGCATTCACATCATCATCTTCTTCAACCATCAACTACATCTCTTAAAGGTTTAAGAATGTAAGTTTTACAAGCTTTGATAGTTTAGTTTTCTCGTATTACTTGATCCTTGCCTCGGGTTTCTAACATATAGATTATTGGTAATCTAATGACATGGATAAACTAGGTTGTTCATGAACATATATTATATAAACTTGTAATATATACATATATAAACACATGGATACATATGTTTAGTTTGTAAATATCACGCTTCCGCCTTTATTGTGACTAGTTAAATGGTTAACTAAGTTTATAAATTCCATAGAAACCCAACACAAATATGATTTCAATACATACAGTCGCGTACTTACCATTACAATATTGTGGGATTTCATGATAACCCTCGTCATCTTATGCTGCATGTTATCCGTTAAATCATCTTCGCTTGTTTCTTCTAATTTAACAACAGGTACCTTCCGCTTCTGATTACTTGCACCCGCACTCGGTTCTTTAAGACAACCGTTGGGTTCATAGACATAGACTCGAAACACCCGAGTCGAAGAACGAGACGCCAGACTCCAAAACACGAGAAACACACCCGTCTGAAGACCATTGTCTTTCATGAACTTTAACCACCCATCCTTGAAGTAGTATTTGTCTTTGATCTTTGAGTATTTAACACTCCATTTAACACCGGATTTGGTCTTGAGCACAACTTTTTGCTTCTTGATGTTATTGTTTTCTAAGTATTTCTTGGCAAATGCTGGTGGTAATGGCTGCAAAACAAGACTAATAGTTTAATATATTATATATGTGAGTTAACAAGCAACAAAAATGGTGTGTATGTGTGTGATACTGATAAAGATGACTGACAAGACGGTCTATGGAGTCCCTGAGTAATATCTTGAAGAATGAAGCTTTGCCTTGTTTCTTGAAATTCATTTTGATGATTGCATTTGTGAGTTGTGACCTTTGGCTTCCTGTAGGATCTTTCTGTCTTGTTCTAGCTATATATGTAACAATGTAATTATTTAACATTATTACTATATGGTTTAAAATGAAAGTGAAATAATTTAATTTAAATTATTAGACTTTTTTGTTTTATTTATTGAAATACAACATAAATAGTAATGTTTGTTGGATATATATATATAATATTAGATTCTAAGTTACAAGTTGGTGAGCTTGAGAAACTAATATTAACAAATATGTCATAACTGGTTTTGTTTTCTAATTAATTTGTAATTATAATTGGTAATGTCTTAGCTAGCAAGTTAGGTTAGATAAACTGAGTTATGGTTAGACATAAAGAGAACGTGTGAGATACAACCGAGTTATAGTTCATCTAGAGACACACACAAAATGAAACCCAGTTAGAGTTCATTTAAATGCAACCAAGTTAAGGTTTATACATTTATTTGATGGTTATAATAAACATAATGAAAAAAACGTCCCACGATGGATGCTCTAAATCACCGCGTTGTGAAAAACATGCTTGTAAAAATCCTAACTAGACATTGATGCCTCAGTTAATCATAATTAACAGGGTTCACATCTCACCAACTGACTAGCGATTACTAGTTTGCTAGTCCAATCAAAAACCTTTTGTACCAAACCATCTATTGGAGTATTGGTGAATGGTTGTTTCACTTTGGGTCACTGTTAAAAGTCTATTAAGATACTGCCTTACATATTTTCCTAACATGTCTGATCACCAAGATAGATGAGAGATCTCACAATGTTCAAAACAATAAGATAAACATTAAAACTACATAAAACTAAGAAATTAACATGGGTTCAAAATACACATGATTCCTGAAGACTGAAGTCTTAACCAAAAACCAAAAGAAGTGGACAGTGAGAAGGCTTTGACCAACGAACCATTACCCTTTGACTTCGATTAGCTAGATTGACTTTAGTTACACAATGTTCCCTTATTCGGCACTAAGCACCCGAACATGAAGCAAGTTCGATTCAACATGGTAAAACTCACATATGTTTCCGACCTTCATCTTGTTATCTTTCCTAAAAGCACACCACCCTCCACCCATCCTCGTGATCTTTTGTCGTCCATGCATAAAAGTAATTAGCTTAACGTCCCATTTCGTTCCATTGTCGTTCCTCAGCTGCACGCTGCGGTAGCCACTGATTCCGGTAGCTTCGGCGAAACTATTCTTCATCGGCTGTCATAAGTAAAAGCTTCAATCTTTAATCACTTCTCCAAATAAAAATATTACTCATCATATATATAAACTACATTGCTTATATCATTCCCCAGAGCAAAATAAACACATCTAACACATTATATGGTTAGCATTTAGCAACCAGGGGTGGCCACCCATTTTTTTTAGTGTTATTTGTATGTGAAAATCCCGATCAACACCTTTAAAACTGGTGTTAAGCCTCCGTAACCCCTCCCCATGGATAAAAAATCTAAGGTCTACCACTATTTGCAACGAAACCGCACGATGTGGTGACCTGGCTTTCATGATCAGCTTCCACACATAGCCATAATGGCTGCTATGGGTGCGGAAAATTTTGAGGGGCGGGCGACTGATTGTTTATCACTTAGATTTGGGTTTTCTACGGGTTCGATGTTGAATTTTCTACGGGTGCGATGTTAAAGTACACTAATATATAACACTAAAACAAAAATTTGTACAAGTTCGACCGAACTCGTTCCCCTAAAGCTGCCTGCGCCCCTGTGTATAATAATATAGTATATGCTATAGGTTAATTTAGAGATGATTTAAAAACATGTACTTACCATTACAGAAGAGTTAGATTTCCTTAAAACCCTCGTCATGATCTTCTGCATATTTTTCGACGAATCATCATCTCCTTCTTCTAGTTTAACAACGTGCATCTTTCGCTTAGGATTACTTGCTCCTACATTAATAGAGCCAGAGGTAGTCGGTTCTTTAAGACAACCATTGGGTTCATAGACATAAACTCGAAACACCCGAGTCGAAGAACGAGACGCAAGACTCCAAAACACGAGAAACACACCCATATGTAGATCATTGTCTTGCATGAACTTTAACCATCCATCCATGAAGTAGTATTTGTCTTTGATCTTTGAGTATTTAACACTCCATTTGACACCGGATTTGGTCTTGAGCACAACTTTTTGTTTCTTGATGTTATTGTTTTCTAAGTATTTCTTGGCAAATGCTGGTGGTAATGGCTGCATAACAAGACTAATAGTTTAATATATGTGAGTTAACAAGCAACAAAAATGGTGTGTGATAACTGATAAAGATGACTGACTAGACGGTCTATGGAGTCTCTGAGTAATATCTTGAAGAAGGAAGCTTTGCCTTGTTTCTTGAAATTCATTTTGATGATTAGATTATTGTGACTCTAAGCTTTCCTACAATAATAATCTTTCTGTCTTCTTCTTGTTCTATATGTACATGATTGTAGTGTTTAAAATGAGAGGAAGTTAAAACTCTTTTTCACCTATACAATCCAACCTAATCCAATATTAAAATCATTATCACAACCTAACCTAAATCAATACTTTATTAAATAAAAATGCTTCATTTCTTATAAAATTTATATCAAAATGTTCTATATTTCTTATAAATAAAATCGTGTTGTTACATTTTTTTTAAAAGGTTAAAAGTTATAATTTTGATGAAAAAACTAAGTTATATATTAAAGTTTGGTTGCAAATTTAGGTTGCTGGAACAACCTAAGTTACAACCGGTTATGGACAAAAAAAATTTCTAATTTTTAATTAAAATATTTTTTTTTGTCTTTTTATACCATCTTACAACCGGTCATGATAAATAATCATAATGAATAGTTTCTATATCTATAAAGTTTTGATGCAAAATAGTAATTTATGTGATTTATTTTTGACAAAAACTGTAACAAATTTTATTGTTCCTTTTCAACATATCGTAGTGGTAGAAAATGCTATTTATATAACTGAGACCAATGTTCAATCTTTACGGATAACTCTTTGGGAAGGCATAGGTACGTGACATAAAGAAAAATGACTGAAATTTATGTGATCTTCGGGTTTTTCCATCAGTAGACCTTCAAGCGCGTGGGTGAGTTTTTTCTCAGAACTGGAGATAAATTGAAGACACTTAAAGACTTCGTACGACTGGGATGGGCCAGTTGGCAGTGGCCAAACTTCAAAGTCCGCGTGCACCTAGTTAAGACAACATAATTTAACCAGAGCGGACCAAAAATGCTATTTAAAGTTAGAGAGTACGGTAGATCAAACACAAGAAAATCAACGTTTATAAAAAATAAAAAATATTTCAAATCTAATTATTTCAACTTAAAATACAAAATATATATCACTTCAAAGAAACTCTATAAAGTAGAACCAGTTGGTCATCTGACAACCATTACGTGCAACCTATCTCATCATCATCACTCCTCCGCCGTCACAATGCTGCCACGCCGGAATCCACGTCACTTCGTCAGATTCATCACCTCCGACCAAACTTGTCTCGTAAGTGTTACAGTTACTCATATGTTGTTACTTGTTACAACTCCTTTTATATCATCATTAACACTTATAATAACAGAAAATACCCAAAACGTTCATCGAAGACAACCGGAAGCAAATATTATTAAACCCCGTGTTATTAATAGTTTCCGACGACAAGGTTTGGCCGGTGGGGTGGACGGTCACCGGTGACGGTAAGGTTTGGTTGCAGAAAGGCTGGCTGGAGTTTAGTGAATATTATTATTTAAAGTTTGGACATTTGTTACGTTTTAAACATGTTGGAAAATCTATCTTTCATGTTAAAATATTTAACCCGAGATATGAACAAGTGTGTAAAGTGTTAATCCGACCCGAAAATCCCGAATCGAGTAAACAAATAGTCGAGTATCAACCGGATAACAGGTGTTTCTCGGTGACTGTAAGAGATTCGTACTTGCAATCTTCATGGCTGGTAATAATTCTCAGTTTGGGATGTTGATATGTTATTATTATTGCAATTTATATATTACTATGGATGAGTTTCAATGTAGAACTCTTAAAACAATTTAAGAATTTTAACAACTTTTTACACTAAACTGTTTTTAAAACTTTTTTGCAATGCTAATGTTATTTGATGATAATCTTGTCACTTATAATATGTGTATTTACGATTATACAATAATAAAGAATAATATTATGTGTTAATAATAATAATAATATCAGCGAAATATAACAAATTTATACATGTTATTTGAGGATAGTCTTGTCACTTATAATATGTGTATTTACGATTACACAATAATAAAGAATAATATGTTGTTCTAATAGTAATAGTAATATCAGCGAAATATTTTTTTAACAAATATTTATACATGTAAATGTTTTGTTTTGGGTTTCTAGTTTGTGCTTACTAAAATATATCCGCCGTTATAAAAAAAACAAACTATTTATTAAAATTTTTAATTGTTATTATTATTACTATTATTTTGTTGCAGTATGTACCAGTTAACTTTTGTAGAACGTATTTGACTGGTTATCATCAAGACGAGGTAAGGTGTGTTCTTGAGACGTCACATGGAGGAAGATGGGGTGAAGTTGATTGTAGAGTGTTCAAGTCATTTGGGAAGTTATGTGGTCAAAACTGGAAGAAATTTAGCTACGAGAATAGTCTGGGTGCCGGTGATGTTTGTGAGTTTGAGTTGATAAATGCTGCTGAAAGGGTCATGAAGGTCACCATCTCTCGCGCATGATGAACCCGTTTGAGATCGAAAGTTGGTGCAGATGGATTTAGTTTTAGGTGTAATGTGTTATATTTCAGCGATTTTTGGTATGATTTTGGGTGTAATGTGCTACAATCTGACGGTTTGTGGTGAGAATGTTGGGGTTTAAGAGGTTATATATGGTTTGTGATATTGTACGAGTTTATCTATTAAATATGAATCTATGATCACTCATTCTCATCTCAATCTTCTACAATTATGTGATGGAAGTTTGCAAATTATAAGATGATGTTGTGAGTGATTGTGTGTATAAATTATAGGATGGAGAGAGAAATGTAGTGATTTTTTTATAGATTTGGGAAAACATTGTTTGCCCCTATTTATTTTTTAATATTTGCTGGATTGGTTGTAAGTAGAGGAAAGAGAAACTGTAATGATAAAAGTATAAAAAAATATTATTTAATTGATGGGGAACGGGTTGAGAATGCTCTAAGTTAATTTTAGTATTGTATTAAACTATCCTATATAAATATACTTTAGAGTACACAATGAAATTCTAACGTACCTTTGACTTCTTAAAAAACTTAAATCAAACTAATTAACTAAGTTAAAACGAGCTTGAGCTCATAACCTATCAAATAATTCAGTACTCAAGACATAAAGTCAACATGAGTCGTTGTTGGACTCGACTTTGTTGTTTACACCACTAGTCGAACCAAAAGTGTGTTAAGCTGCGTATATTATTGGATACATCCCAAAAGAGGTGTGTGTATGTCATTTTTTACCTTTCAACTAGACCATACACGAGGGTGTCAGTGTTGAGAAACTTGAAACTAATTGGCTTGGTTACAATTTGCTTCCATCAAAGAATTTATTCGATGTATTTAGCTTCTCTATAATAATGAATTTCCACTTACGAGTCCAAGGTTGAAAAAAAGAATAAGACCAAGTAATATACCCTCACACGATCATGTGGTTTCTCGATCAGGGGAGTAAATGAGCCATGTCCAACCATGCCCAAGCTCGACTAGGCTCGAGCTCAGCTTGTTGTGGCTTATGAGAGCTCAAAATCGATTTGTTTCGAGCTATTAAAGTTCTAGCTCGGCTCGTGAGTTGTCTTTTTAAGTTCGAGTTTGACTCGTTTATTATCTATTAATCAATTTATATAAGTTTTTAATAACATTTATATACTATAAAAAGAATCTTTAGCAAGCCTAAGCTCGGCTTGAGCTCGTGTAGTACATTAAACAATTCAAAGCTTGGCTCGAATTTAGTTATATAGTCATGTAAACTTAATATATAGAAACCCAACAAGATAAACATAAGAAAGAACACAAAACTCATACTTTTTAGAGCTAGCCATACACATTCTCTTTGGATTAGTTTTGAGATAAAAATAATTTGCAAGTACTAAAACATATGCCATTCTTTGATTAATATATTTATTTGTTTTTGTTTGTATGTTTATGCTTGAAGGTGAAGTAGAGGGTATCATGACGAAATTTGAAGACAGTAGAGGATGTAAAAGGACACATCTTATGTTGCGCAAACTCTCATTATGTGCAATGTTAATGAAATATTACTTTTACCACGCTGCATACACCAACAATTGGGTTTACAAGCATTGAATATATGAGCTAGTTTGCGTGACAAGATAGCTCAAGTAATTTCAAATGATTGAAATTAAATTTGTACGCAAAGTATTAACTTGTATTTGGATTTTAGTATATTTTCATGTATTTTGAAGGATTTATGTGAAATTTGGACTTTCAGTGATGTTTCGTATGCCCCTTTTATAGTTATTCTTCGTTCAATAAAGTTATTCAAAGCTCTCACCATACAAATATATTTCATTTAATACAAAATATTTCAGAGTGGTAAAGTAGTCATTCTATACTGTCATTAATAGGTTCAACCAAACAACACTTTTTGGTTCAGCACTTAATGGCTCATAGTCTTTTAATTTTGTAGACCTCATACTTGTTTAACACTTACCAAACAACCCCTAAGCTTTACTATTTCCAACCCTCCCGTTCTATTTCCTTCTATTTATTCAGTTTCAACTAGAGGCGGGCAAATAAACCGGTAAATCGAACAAACCAAAAAATCGAAGCGAAACCGAACTGGGTAGAAACCGGTTTTGAACCAATTGAAACCGTAGGTTCAGAACCGGTTTGTAACTTTCTCCCCTAAAACCGGTTCCAAACTGGTTAACCAAACCAAAACCGGCCAAAACCAAACAAAACTGGTTAAAACCTGAATCGAACCCGATCATAACATGGTCAAGAAACCGGATTAAACCCGAACCGGCCCCGATCGTAACATTGTCAAGAAACCGGTTTTAACCTGGACAAAAACCGAACATAAACCGGTTTTGACTTTTGTTGACCAAACCGAACCAGTTTCAACCCAAACCTGTTTTGAGTTTTAAACCGGTTTGTGCACCTCTAGTTTCGACTTTCGATTAAGTATAGGGACAAAAGTTAACAAACATGCAAGTTCATAAGCATTTATGTAATTATAGATTCTCTGAGTTTTATAATAATAATATTATTTCCTCTCTCCAAAAAGCATAGATTCTTCTTCGTCACCGAAAAAACATCCATGAAACCCCTTAAACCCTAATCCACAAACATCAAATTCACTCTCATGCAATCCAATTTTCACATACCCACTTCAAACCCTTCAATCAGATGGAAAACCCACCACAAATTCCAAACATTTACTCCAATTAAACAAAACCCCTGTTCCAAAACACCCTTAAAACCCCCAAATTCATTACAAACACCACTCCAATTCGAATTCCAGCTCGAACCCACTTCACCAAAGCTGCTTCCAGTTGTAATCCGACGGTCAGACGGCGTGTCTCGGTACATTTGGGACGGTAAAGATTTGAACTTGGTGTCGATTGACCGAAAGCGGGGTTCGGTAAGTAAGTTTAGTGATTTGGGAGATGGGGTTTGGAGATTATTGAGAAATTTGTTGTTTCCGAGAGAGGTTAATGAGAGTTATTTGGAGTATGTCAAGTGGAAGTGTTTGCATAGGGTGTTTAGTTCTGCACTTCAAGTGCTTGCTACACAGGTATGATATTATTATATTAATCTTCAATTGAGTTAGAATATAATAGTTTTTTAGTGTAGTCATAACAAGATTGATGCTAAAAGATTGTGTTTTTTTAGTGTATATGTAACAAAATTGATGACAAAAGACTGTATTTTTTAGTGCATGTAACAAATTTGATGTCAAAACAAAATATTTCTTAGTGCATGTAGCAAATTTGATGTCAAAACACAATATTTTTTAGTGCATGTAACAAAATTGATGAGAGTTATTTGGAGTATGTGAAATGGAAGTGTTTGCATAGGGTGTTTAGTTATGCACTTTGGGTTCTTGCTACACAGGTATGATGATGTTAATCTGAAATTTATTTGGAATGTAATAGTTTTTTTTAGTGTAGATGTAACAAGATTGATGTTAAATGACTGTGTTTTTTAGTGTAAATGTAACAAGATTGATGTCAAAAGACAATGTTTTTTAGTGTAAGTGTAACAGGATTGTTGTTAAAAGATTATATTTTAGTGAAATTGTAACTAAATTGATGACAAATGACGACATTTTTTAGTGCATGTAACAAAATTGCTGTCAAAACACTATCTTTCTTAGTGCATGTAGCAAAATTGATGTCAAGACACAATATTTTTTAGTGCATGTAGCGAAATTGATGTCAAGATACAATAATTTTTAGCGCATGTAGCAAAATTAATGTCGAAAGATACAATATTTATTAGTGCAGGTGTAGCAATGTTGATGTCAAAACATAATATTTTTAGTGCATGTAACAAAATTGATGTCAATATAGTATTTTTTTTTAGTGCAAGTGTAACAAAAATGGTGTCAAAACACAATATTTGTTGGTGCATGTCGCGAAATTGATGTCAGTGCACAATATATTTTAGTGCAAATGTGACAAAATTGATGTCAAGACACAATATTTCTTAGTGCATGTAGCAAAATTGATGTCATGACACAATTATTTTTAGTGCAAATGTAACAAAATTTATGTCAAACACAATACTTTTCAGTGCAAATGTAACAGAATTGATGTCAAAATCCATATGCTTCGAATTGTATGAATAAAAGTGTCATAAACTGATTAATTATGGGTGTGATTTTAGGCAATGTTCAGGGCTATTGGAATTGGATATGCGCGTTCGCTTCCATCTGCAGCAGCCCTAAACTGGGTGTTGAAAGATGGTCTTGGGCGGTTAAGTAGGTGTATCTATACGGCCAGTCTTGCATCAGCTTTTGATACAAATTTAAAGGTATTTGAAAACAATTAATTTTTTTTTCTTGAAATGTGATGTAAGTTGTATGAAATTTGATGTTATTTGTATATCATTGAAGAGAGTTAGGTTCTCGACATCGGTTGTTTTTAGCTTGAGCATTGGAGTTGAGTTGATGACTCCTGCTTTTCCACAATACTTTTTGCTCCTTGCATCAATAGCTAATATTGCTAAGCAGATTAGTCTTGCGTGTTACCTTGCAACTGGTGTAAGTTAAATCTTTCCACTTCTAAATGCTTCAATACGTAACCAATTTTAAGTAGTATACTGTGAGAACCATATAATACATTTGCATGTAGTGCTTGATAGGTAAGCAGTTACATTTGCCATATGTATTTACAGTTAAAACATAAAGTACAAATGTTTATGTGGTTCTCATAAATGTCTTGTACGTGTGTGCCTATATATATGTGTGTGTGTGTCTATGGTATATTATCATAGCAAAATGATGATAATGAGACACTATATGTAATCACTAAATTACATATAATAAATGACAAAACAACCCTCAAATAATATAAATATATAATAACAAATAAAATGATTGGTTGTCAGGAGTTTTGAAGTTCTTATATTATTTGGTGTTTCAAAATAATCCATATATATATGTGTGTGTGTTTACGGTTGAAATTATCATATTGAGAACCTTGTGTTATCTAATGAAATGCTTGTTTTATTGAATCTATTGGATTTATTAGAAAGTTTAATTTATTATTTGAACTGCAGACGGCTGTGCATCGAAGCTTTGCAGTAGCAGATAATCTCGGTGAAGTTTCCGCCAAGGCACAGGTTGATTCACATTTCACTCATGGCTTTCCTCATTCTTAGCATTTACATATCATTAACATATGTCTTGTTATAGATTCAAACAGTGTGCTTTGACAACCTCGGTCTTATGCTAGCCGCAGCCTTAAACATCATATTAAAAAACAACCAAAGGTTCGTGTTCAACACCAAACGATTATTAACTTCAAAACCCTTTTAAAAAGTTCACATTTTGACTCAAAATAACTCTTCTTTATTGCAATAGATTACAAGCAAGTTTGCCCTTTGTTGTATACCCAATTTTCACAGCCGTTGATCTTTACGGAATATATCAGAGCTTGAAACACGTACATTTGCAAACGTTAACTAAGGTTAGACAAAGTTTCAATCACTAGAAGCTTTTATAACATATGTTTATTTTTTAGTAAATCAGTACCTTATTTTTCTAAGTTTGATGTTTAGGATAGGTTAGAGATGATTATAGATACATGGATTCAATTTCAATATGTCCCGTCACCAGCAGAAATAAGTAAACGGGAAGGAATTAATTTCATACCGAGCAAAGGTTGGTTTTGTCATTTGTGACTTCAAAAAAATAACATTAAGTTGGTTTAGAACGTTAATAGTATTAATTTTTTTATTTAATTATTTTTTTTAGGGAGAATAAAGTGGCCTATAAGGATTGGTGGCTTGAATCCTAGAAGCCAGATGCCGAAGGTATCAATGATGGCGATGCAATCTTTATGTAAAGACGATTCTTACTTTGTATGCACGGAGGTCTGCTTTCACGGATTTCAAAGAACCGAATCACAGGGTATTCTTGTTTGTTTACGTGAAGGGGCAAGTACGAGAGATATCATCATGGGTCTTTTACAGGTTCAAAACTTTCTTTAAACTCACAGAACATCCATTTTAGGGGTGTAAACAAGCCGAGCCCAAGCTTGTCTAGGCTTGAGCTCAGTTTGTTTAACTTACAAGAACTTGAGCTTGGCTAGTGAGTAGTTTTGTAGTCTCGAGCTTGGTTCGTTTCGTGCTTTTATTTTTAAAGCTTGTGCTCGGCTCGTGAGTAGTTTTTCAAGCTCGGGCTTGGCTTAATTATAATTTATTAATTAATTTAAATACAGTTTTGAGTATATTGGTCATATATTTTAATTATATTTTGTATATACAAGTATATAACATAATATGCATTATCTAGTTTTTTATGATAATTTTAAATGTAACAATTATTATTACAACAATATATATTTGATTTATTAAACAAAGTCTATATAAATAATAGGCTTGTTTAGGTTTGCAAGCCAACTCGATAAGTGACGCTTAGGCTCGGGCTCGTTTATTGAATAAACTTATTTTTAGGCTCGAGCTCATTTAGCTTATGAGAGCTTGAGCTTGAGCCCGAGCTCAAGATCGGCTCGATTCATCTCTATTTCTAAAGCTTGATCTTTGCTCGTTTATTATTATTATTATTATTATTATTTGTTTATTATGAAATAATATTTGCTATTCTTATCGTCTCTCTATACATATTAATAATAATAATTGTGTAAGTATATATCTAGTATATTAAATGAAAATTATATGATTAATTGGCTCGTTGAGGCTAGTGAGACGGTTTGGGCCCGTTTATTTAAACAAGCTTATTTTTTAGGCTTGAGCTCGTTTCAAACTTTTGCCGAGTCGATCTCGAGTAGCTCACTAGCGTATTGGCTTGTTTACACCCTTTATATACACCCCTTGTTTGATACAAGTTTTGAAAGTGATATGAAGCTAATTATTTCATGAAACAGAATTTGTTTATCCAAGCATTAAAAAAAATAATATTTATTCGATTTGCATTAATAATAACACCTTTGAATATGTCTGTGGTACAGGCATGCTATATCCGTGAGCGGTTACAACACAAGACCAAGTTTTTGGAAGACTGCGACGTGTCAAATCAGGATTGGCTAAAACTAGCGAAAGATTGCAAGCAGTCCGCAAGAGAAGATATGGAGTTGCTGTATGAAAAGATGATTGGATTAGGTTGGACTTGTAAAAATACTTTGTTGAGCACAGATGAACAAAGCAGGTTTAGTTTTATAGACGACTAATATTACCCGAATGGTAAAAAAGTCTTGTAAAATAGGATGAAATGTTTAACGAGTTCGGTTTTTTGATTCTTTGTTAATGGTAATGAAGGATGATAAATGTAAGTAAGATGCTTGCTACAATTTTTATATCAGTAAGAAACAGATAAATTCTACATTGTACGTTGTATATGTTTTTATTTGTATCTGATATCAAAATTTGAAATTTAGAGTTGTAATGATTATGGTTGAAACTTCAAGTTACATCATTTTCTTGTTAAAAGTTTTTGTTAATGTGAAGCCCGGCGGAATAGATCCTTGACAACCCGTTTAAGTGTATACGTGTCTAGATGTGGTTGGTTCAAAAACGAAAGGGTGTCAGATAGATCCATTGAATGTCAGTTCTTATTTGTTGGACCCGATATTTTAAAAAGTGGTCATTTGGGTATTTTTGGTTTAGAGGGTTGGTTAAGGAATGTTATTGTTCATTACTAATAGAGTAAGTTGCGGTTTTCATTCCTATGGTTTGTCTAAATTTACGGTTTTAGTCTAATAGTTTTAAATTTGTGATTTTCGTTCCTATGGTTTAATTTCACTCGCAATTAACCCGACCTCACTAACCCCGTTAAATCTTGTCGTTAAACTCATCAGCGTGCACCTTACGTGAGGGGCAGTTTTGTCCTTCTTCCCAAACATATCACAACCCCTCACGTGAGAGGGCTTGTGAATTGCAAGAACAAAACTACCCCTCACGTGAGGTGCACGCTGATGAGTTTAACGACTAGACTTAACGGGGTTAGTGTGGTCGGGTTTAATTGCAAGTGAAATGAAACCACAGAGACGAAAATCACAAATTTGAAACTATTGAATTAAAACCATAAATTTGGACAAACCATATAGACGAAAACCACAGTTTATTCGACTTTTTATTAAAAAAAAAAAGAAACAAAGAGAAATACAAAAGTATTCATATTATTGTTATCACGCGGGAATCAACTACCATAACCACCATAAAAAATCTAATGCTAGATATTATTATCCATCAAATCTTTTGCTAAATCACCTTTAGCATTTGTATACCAATAACAACAACAATGTTAATGAACAACAATCATCATAATAATCATTACTCATGGGATTCATATTCACCTCCATTATCCGATCAAACAAGTTCCATACAAACATCACCCGTTGCGAATTCGCAATGGTCGTGTCACGAACAACAACAACCCGCTCTCGATTCATATTCGTATTCAAACTACACAGGTTTATTAGCTTCTATTGTCCGTGAAGAAGGTTATGTATACTCATTAGCCGCAATCGAAGACACGTTATACACCGGATCCGATAGCAAGAACATCCGCGTGTGGAAGAATCGTAAAGAATTCGCGGGGTTTAAATCGACTAGCGGGTTGGTTAAGTCGATTGTTATAGCGGATGATAAAATCTTCACGGGTCATCGGGACGGTAAGATTAGGGTTTGGCACGCGTCGGGTAAGGACCCGAGCGTGTATAAAAAAATCGGGACGTTACCGAATTTGTCTTCGATCGTTGAGAAGGCGATAAAGCCGAAGAATTATACCGAGGTGTGGAGGAACCATCGCGCGATTTGGATTAAACATTTTGATGTGATTTCGAGCCTTGGTTTGACCGAAGACCGTTCGCTTTTGTATTCGGGGTCGTGGGATAAGACGATTAAGGTGTGGAGAGTATCGAGTTTTAAATGTTTGGAGTCGATTCCCGCTCACGATGACGCGGTTAATGCGGTTGTGGCGGGGTTTGGGGATTTTTTGTTTTCCGGGTCGGCGGATGGGGCGGTGAAGGTGTGGCGGAGAGAGGTTCCGGGGAAGAGAACGAAGCATTCTTTAGTTCGGAATTTATTAAGTAAGGATTGTGCGGTGACGTCATTGGTGGTGGACCCGTCGGGGTCCGTGGTGTATGCGGGTTTATCTGACGGGTTGTTGCATTATTGGGAGCGGGAAAAGTTGTTGTCCTCGGGTAGTAGGGTTTTGAGGTGTCATAATTCCGCGGTTTTGTGTTTGGCGGGTAGCGGGGAGTTTGGTAATAAGTGGGTCTGCGGATACGAATATTTGCGTGTGGCGGAGAGAGGACGAAACGCAACATAAATGCGTGTGTGTTTTAAGGGGGCATAGCGGGCCGGTTAAGTGTTTGGCGGTGGAGATGAGTCGGTGTGATGGGGTTGGGGAGCGGTCATGGACGGTGTATAGTGGTAGTTTAGATAGGTCGGTTAAGATATGGCGGGTGTGCACGCAAGTGGACGAGGAAGAACCGCAGGCGAGTAAGAAAGATAGGTCGCGTCGGGGTGATAATGTCGGGTTTGAGACGTTTACGGATCAAGGGAGGTTGAATGAATGTAAAAAGTAGTTAAAAGAAAGATGATGTAAAGTACAAAACAATTAAATTTCGATAGGTGAATAGAGCAATGAAATTCGATTTTGATAGATGAACATAACTATGACAGGTTTTGTTCATTCATTTGCGTGTCGTGAACATTCGGTAATATGCTCATTATGTTTGTATACAATCGTTTGTTTATGTTCGTTAGTTAGAGGTTTGTTGTATATATTTTTTTAATTTTCTCTTTGTAGTAATCAACCTAACATTTAAATTTTATGGTTTATGTTTAGTTTGTTTCGTTAAATGTTTATTTTATAAAGTTTTATTTAACCAACAACAATTTTAACTTGCGTTTCGTTAATATATAAGGATAAAACCGCAGATTGAGGGATGGTTATGCCTTATGATTATCATCTCAAGTGATTAACTTATATTTAATTAAGGTTAAATTTTGCTTTATTTATTTTTCTGTAACTATAAATGTTCGTTTACGTTTGTAAACCGTTTGTGAAGAACTTCAATACCTTAACGAATGAACATAAACTCATAAACAACACCATCAACTTCAATCATACTATTACCTTGTACATCTTTCTTAATCCCTCTTTTATTCATAACCTTAGTATTCTCCGAACCATCATATTAACCGAGCTTATATATCACATAATGCGACATAAAACACATGATTTTGCGACTTCAAACGAATCAATGTTAAGCAACTTTTTCTCCAAGTTCCACATTCTATTGCATTTGACACGCGCCTAATAATGTTCACCAAACATAAACATCCAGGTTCATGGTCATTTTAGTAATTAGCCTCTCGGCTTCATCAAATAGTCCCGCTTTGGTTCGAGCATATTGATATACCAACTAAGACCAGCATATCGTGTATACCCGTACACGTAAGACACCAACACGAAACATATAAACCTGTACAAGACATGAAAACTTATCGTGTACCTGTATCACAATCCCGAACATGAACATGTTAATACCATGTATATACGATAAGACACGATAATACACGAACTTGCCACAGAATCAGAGAAATGGTTGCGACTACTGGAGATGTGGAGGGGAGCCAATGGACTACAGGAGATCCATAGAGGGTATATCGGAGAAGAGTTTGTACACCTTCTGCTTGATGTTGAATTGGAATGATATGTGTAGTGATCAATTGTTTGGTATACAAATTTATGGATACTATTTAAGTATTTATGGTAAGTAACACATTATATTATTATTATTATTCATAAAGAAATCTAATTATATATTAATGGGTACTTAACAGGTAAACGAGTGTTTTACCTGTTTAGACACGAAAATTAACAGGTCGATTTGTGTCTACCTGTTTAGTGCATGAAACTTGTTAAATCCATACCCGATACCTGTTAAAGCCGTGTAAGTTAGTGTCACGTATTCGTGTATCGCGTTGCTAAACGTAAGTGATCATAACGTTGAACCATTGGTTCGACCTCTTCTCGTTTACATTCACGACAACTTCAATTCCTTAACGAACAAACATAAACAAAAACTTTCTTTCGGTTAACGTTTAAAGCTAAACGAACAAACATGAATACGTCTTCGTTCAGTTCAGTTCGGTTCGTTTACAGCCCGATAACAATTAGTTAAAAAAAGAGCAAATTACCAAAATAGCTCATTTCATGAGAGAGAAAACATCAAATAGCATGTGAGATTTGAAATTCCCAAAATAGCCCATCAAATCTCACGTACACGTGAGTTTGTGAGATTCCCAGTGACTTTTCGTGGACGAATCATATTCTGCCAAGTGTGTTCCACTCCCACCTACCCCGATATTTTTGATCCCAAATCTGTCGGAAACGTAACTTTTGACACCAAATATAATCTGAAAAAAACCCAACTATAACGTGATGTTTTAAGCTGTTTTTATCGGCAACGTGAGTTTTCAAATAAGATGGATTTGAAAGGTTTTTTGAAACCTTAGATGAATTTCAGATGAACTTCAACCTCGGAGCCGATTTTAGTTTTAGTTTACAATTTAACAATGATGATGGAGCTTGATAACCTCCCTGATCCGTTCTCTCACCCATTCCCAGATTCATCACCAATCATGGATTTAAACAGCTTCTCCACCACCAACAGCCACCGTGCAACACCACCATTACTACAAAACCACCCTAATATTAATTCCTTGTACCCTTACAACGAACCGGTGGCAATATCTTCACCACAATTCGTACACCAGAAGCCGGATTCCGTGGAGGCAATGAGGGAGATGATATTCAGAATGGCAGCCTTGCAACCGGTCCAGATAGACCCGGAATCCGTGAAGCCACCGAAGAGAAGGAATGTTAAGATATCCAAGGACCCGCAAAGTGTGGCGGCTAGACACCGAAGAGAAAGGATTAGCGAGCGGATTAGGATATTGCAAAGATTAGTACCCGGTTGAACAAAGATGGACACAGCTTCAATGTTGGATGAAGCTGTTCATTACATGAAGTTTTTGAAGATGAATTTCAAAATAACTTTAAAAACCATAATTTTGAAAACCCAAGTTGCCGATAAAAACAGCTTGAAACACCACATTACAGTTGGTTTTTTTCAGGTTATATTTGGTGTCAAAAGTTACGTTTCCGACAGATTTAGAATGAAAAATATCGGGGTAGGTGGGAGTGGAACACACTTGACAGAATCTGATTCGTCACGAAAAGTCACTGGAAATCTCATAAACTCACGTGTACGTGAGATTTGATGAGCTATTTTGAGAATTTCAAATCTCGAAACGTGCTATTTGATGTTTTCAATCTTATGAAATGGCTATTTTGGTAATCTGCTCTAAAAAATAACCACCTTCAGTTTCAAGCCCGGGAAGACGATAACTACTAACAGCAGAATCCAATCAAACACTAATCAACACTCAACAATGCCATCAATCATCAATTCATCATCACATTAACATTAACATTCAAATTCAAAACCCTAGCTCTGTAAACTCAACCGCCATGTTCATAACAACCTTCATCAACCGCAAGCTAACATCACTTCTACAGCCATGGCTGCTTCACGAACCGGACTTACAACTCAGACTAGGGTTTCTTCAATCACACGCAACCGCCAATGACCTCCGGTTCAATGTCTCAGCACTCAACGAGCTTCTAGACGATTCCAGCAGCTTTCAGTTTACTGATTTCACTATCGATCAATTGACTGTAAGGATAGTCAACTGGTCTGCTTCCACGTTTAATTTCGATGTCCACGGGTTTCGTGTCACCGTGTGCCCTAGGTTAGTTAGTTATGTGCATTTTGTTTGTGTGTGTTTGCGGTTTAGGTCAGGCTCGAGCTCCGCTCGTTTAGCTTACACAGTGCTCAAGCTCGGCTCCTGAGTAGTTTTCGGCTCGTTTACTGTTTTTTAATTAGTTTTTATATATTTTTAGTTACTTTTATATTATTTTCAGTTAGAATTTAATATATATTATTTAGTTCTTTTGTTAATTATTAGTTACTATATACACATATATATATGCATATATTTTATAAGAATTATACAAATGATAGGCTTGTTTGCTCGAGCTCGATAAGTGAAGCTCGGGCTCGTTTATTAAACGAGCTTACTATTAGGCTCGAGCTTGTTTAAGCTTGGCTCGATCGAGCTTTTTCACGAGCCGGTCTCGAGCAGCTCGGCTCGTTTGCACTGCTAGTTTTGGTTATGTGATTTTGACTTTTTGTTGACTTTTGGAATGGTGTTTGACTGGTAGGGTAGGGAGTGGAAGGAACCTGGAGCCATTGGAGGTGTTGATGGAGGAGAAGAAGAAGGTTTTACGTGAAATTGATCCCGAGGTATTGCGGTTTAAGTTCCGAATTGTTATTATTTTTTGTTGATTGATGATTGGGTACTTGTTATCTGTTTGGATCTAACTTAATTGATTAGTGAAATCAATCTAGAGGACTGATATAATGTGTGCGTGTATATGTAGTTATATAGAGGACATCACATTATCATCATAAGAGATTCGAGTACAGATTGACAGTAAATTTGTGGTATGTTGGGTGTTGCTCTGGTTTATTTCGTAAACACAAGTAATTTATTAGAGAAAGTAGATGTTAACATGAAATAATAATGTCTTCAATTCAATGTATCATGTATGCTTAGTTTTGTATCGCAATGCTACTTTTAGTAATTGTGCATATCAATGAAGGAAGTTGCCAATTGTACTCTTTTTAGTTAATTGATGATTAGGAACTTGTTATCTGTTTGGATCTAAGTTAATTGAGTAGTGAAATTAATCTAGAGGAATGATGTGTAACGAGTTTGTGTGCCTTGTTATACATCGATAATCTATTATTATACAGTACATCTAGGGCTGTAAACAAACCGAACCGAACCAAACAAAGCCTTGTTCATGTTCGTTCGTTTAGCATTAAACTTGTTCACGGACAGTTCATGAACCAACGCTAACTGAACGGAAAATCATGTTCTTGTTCGTTCTTTCATGCATTAAACGAGCGAACACAGCCTATGTTCATGTTCGTTCATGCATTAAACAAACGAACGTAAACGAACTTCCCGCTGAACGGTTCACGAACTGTTTGCTGAACGTTTGGTTCGTTTACAGCTCTAAGTACATCATATGACTACATATTTACAGAAGTTTGTGATATGAAATTGTCAAATGTTGATGTACTTAATTTCAAACATATTATCATTTTTTATGTTTTACCGTATTGCTCAATGAGTTTCTGATGATTAGGAACTTGAAATCTGTTTGGATATAACCTAATTTAGACATGTTTCTATACCTAATTGACTAGTAAAAGCAAATCTAGAAGAATGATATAACGTGTTTGTATGTGAGTTTGTGTATATATACATAGACAATCTATCATTATACAGTACATCATATCTATCATAAGTGATTGACTACAGATTAACAGTAGAATATGTGGTATGTAATATCTTAGGGGTATGCTCTGGTTTATTTCATAAACACAAGTAATTTACTGGAGAAAGGAGATGTATGCTTAGTTTGATATTGCAATGCTACTGTTAGTAATTGTGCATATTGTTGAAGGAAGCTGCCAATGAATTTGTCAAATGTTGTCATGTTGATGAAAGCTCAATTTTATTTGAAACATAATATCATATTGTGTAATGTGTTTCTAATGGATCACAGGGTAGTGCTTTGCATGATATTATGGAAAAGCTTGCTGGTATTTCCTCATCAAGAAGCCAGACCTCTTCTCTTCCTAAGCTTATCCTGAATCACTGCTCCTTACAGATGTCTGATATCAAATTACAAATTCACCCTTCCACCTCAGATGACTCGTTTGAATGCTTGTGGGAGATAGAGGAGCTTAATGCTGACTCGCGACAAGTCAAACCTCAAAGTTTTCTTAAAGGGTACATCAATTCACTTTTTGTATGCCCTAAAGATAGTTATTTTGATCTTGAAATCAGAGACTTAAACACAACATTAAAAAGCCATGGTCGTGCTAGTCAACTGTGCTTCGCGACCGATATCGCCACATTCTTAAAGTTGACCGATTTTCAGTTGATTGAATTCGATTGTTCTGTTGAGGAATTAGGGTTTTCATTTTCGCCAGCAGATATCGCAACTATATCAGTTATTATGGAACACTTATCAAGAAAATCACCTCCAGTAAGAAACGGTAAACAACTCTGGAAAGAAACCGCTACCAGAATTAGGTCAATGATCTCAACACGAAGATGGTCAATGTGGAAATTAGTTAGTGTTGTTTGCTTATGGTTGCGTTATATACATGCATGGGATAGTTTATTATCACTTGTTGGATATCCCATGAACATAATGATAAAAAGATCCACACTAAATATGACTCAAAACCAGTTGTTTTCAGAATCTTTTAGACGCCAATGGGAAATAATATATGAAATTGAGAAAGAATTACCTACTGAAGGTATTGCACTCGCACGCCGAGTCGTTCGATCCAGAAAAATAAAAAATGTTGTCCCGAGTAACAAAGAGCTCCTAGTCAGTAAGCGCTTGTGGTATTTTCAAAGTATTTGCCAGCTATATTATCTTATATGGAGTACTATTTGTAGCATGTTTAACTCAATAATACACTGGATATTGCTGAGAACATTTTCTGCTGGTGATCCTAATTTGAAAAGGCTAGGAAATCTTCCAGAAGATTCCTGCTCGAATCTTTGTTACAGATTAAATTTGGGGAAGATTTTAATCACGGTTTCTCCTGACAACGAAAGGAAGGTTTCACACTTGGATCTACTTTCTTTCTGTTTTATATGTGATGCGTTTTTTGTTATTTACAACGAAAATATCTGTGAAAATCATTCGATTTTTTCATGTGGAAGTTTCAAGGTTATATCTTCATCTGCTAAAGGACGCAAGAAGCCTGAAGTTCTAGATTCAAAAACTATATTATATGGTAAATCTATTCTTGTTTTTAACCAAAAAGAGGCTGCAGATGCTGGTGCTGTTAATACTGAAATGGTCTCAATCCCGTGTCTAGAAGGTCTTTTAAATCAAATGTGGTTCGATTGGAAAAGATCGTATGCAGAGTTTGAAAACGTTACGGATAAGAACTTGGAAAGCCCTTTTATTCTCTGTGATATCAAGAACTTGTTGGAAGATCAGGGCCAAATTTGTAAAAATTGTTTGGCAGTTGGACAGTTAGATATGTTTTTGGAATACTCATCAACGTTATCTTTAACTCTACTTTTTCAGCAGATGCAAAATGTTTTTAGTCAGAGGGAGAAAGTACACACTTCTACTTTAGCTTCCATTGGGGACCCACCAATTAGGGTTTGGAATTATCATTCATGTATTTCTGAAATGGAAAATTCACTGAATCAAGTATTACCAGAAAGGCTAAATCAAGTTGGAGTGTATATTGTGGGCTCTCAGATCCGAGTATCACTGAGAAACGACAGATTGCATGAAGCAGTAGATGATTTTAATCTTTCATTTGATTGTAAAAACATTGAGCTCATGATGTCACCAAATCTAGCATCTAGTTCGGTATTATTAAAGGATGAAGCAACAGAGAGCATGCATAGGAATGAAAGGTACAAGTCTAAAGGGAAAATACTGCTTGATGCCTCCTTGAAAATTCATGGTATAAATGCTTACCTTGATGACTCACTTGAACTTCAACAATCCCAGATTATATCACTGAAGCCAATAATGATTCAACTTTCTACAGTAAGGTACAGTTCAGTTCACCCTTTTTTTATTCAAGTTGCAAACAAGCCCTTTATTATCCACAAACAACACAATACTATTTCCAAAGTAGCTAAGTGATAGCTCTCTAATGTCTGTTTACTGTTTCCTGATGCATGTTTTTCGCTAAGTGTCGTCGTGCTTTGTTTTTTATTTTCTTTACCAACTATTTTTCTGACAGTTTCTTTACTAACTATTTTCTGACAGGAAGGATATTTGGTCACTTGGTGAGAGTTTAAGTACTTTTTCTGCACTTCTGCATGGAAGTGCTACAGGGCTCTCGGCTGTAATATATGTTGATGAATTGTCAGTTTTTGTTGAGGTGATCTTATTTTTACCTGTTATTTTTAATTTTCATGTTATATCTACAACTTCTAGGTCCTCTTTGGTCACGGAGTTAGTTGGAATTGGAATCTAGAATTAAAGGGATATTATCTGCATCACCGACATGACCTCCATCACCAACATCACCACTACCACCTCCACCACCACAGCCACATTCCAGTTTCTTTAACAAATTTACAAACTAAACAATTTTTTTTTTAATTAAACGCATCACAAATTTGTGATATTTTTAACATATTCCAAGTCCCAATCCTTTGACATATTCTAATTCCAATTTTTTGATATTTTAATTCTATTAACAGATTGTTATTCCGTAAAAAAAATCTGTGAACGAACCCCCCCCCCCCCCCCCTAATTCCATGATTCCTTGTACAACTTCAGTGATTGTCTGTGAATTGGATATATATATTTTGGTTCTGTGATGGAGCGGTAGTTGGTCTTTTTTAAATTTATTTATTTTGTAATTTCTATTTAGGAATTGTTGACCTCTTTGGCATTTCTTGTGTAACAGGCGGTTAATGATATGATGTTTTCTCTATCACGTGCATTTAGTAGAGCTGACTCATCAAGTTCTATAAGTTCACATTTTTTGCACATTCTAGAAACTTCGGATATTAGATCTGAAAATGAGATGCTGGTGACTGCAAGTACTGGAAAATCTCTGGCCATTCTGAGCACACTTTATATTCTTAAATGCTCTTCTGAAATCCAGTCAATGGATTTAGTCATTCAAAAGTCAAGGAAAGCCAACGCCATGGAGAATGAAGTGACAGTCTCTGAATCCTTTATGAATCAAAATCTGTCAGTGCACTTCTTGCCTGATCATGGAATTCAGTTTTCTGTTCAGAAAATACATATGAATTTATCATATGAAAAGAAAAAAGGGAAATTGGAAGGGCTTTCTGAGTTTTCCGGTTTACGGGCTGTTATTTTCAGATATGCAAATGATGCCATGCATAGGTCACACGATTTATGTGAATTCTCAGTTTCTAATTGCACATTCATTTCATCTTTGACACATCTTCCCAATGAATCATCATCATCCCACATAGCAGAAAGTACTGTTTTAAATGCAAGAATTTTTTCCAGTGAATGCTATCTAATTGGATGCCCTTTAAAGGATGTAATAGTTAGAACACATAAGCCAAGTAAGCTTGAGATGTCACTTACTGTTGAACAAGGTTGTCAGACAACAGTCTCTTGCCATTGTCAGGTACCACTTTCACAATTTCATGCTTTCTTAGATATGTGTTAGTAATTATGAAAATAACTGAGGGTTAATGTATCTTCATCTTGCTGGCATATATTTGAAAGGGTGGCATTATCTTTCTTGAAACGACGTCAGCTCTGATGCTCTCTCAATTTGGAAACTCATACACACGTCGCATCAGTCATCTTTTACGTGGCAGACCATCATTTCAGGAAAACCCGCCAGCTGGACCTAACATAAATATCACCACTACATGGGGCATTCCAGAAGATTTTACCATGGATATCTCTCAGATTTATCTGGCCTTATTTGCTAGAGATGAGTCTGGTACGATTCGTTTTCTTGTCATCATATTTTGTAAAAACACGCTTGACATGTTTTCTTGTTGGACTTTATGCAGGACGACTTCACGAACTTCTGTTTGGTGCTGACACGAATTTAAACCTTAAACTTGTCGATAGGAGGAAAAGTTTATTGTTTGGTCTTCCCCAACTGTCAATTCTTTCGCGAGTGCTTCAAGAATCTAACAAACATCAAAGCAGTGAAGGTCAGATTCCTCTTATGACTTCTAGCACATCTAGTGATCCGTCTTTTGATTTAGTTTCAAAAGATGCGCAAGCAGCATTATTGCAGGCAAATGAGATTCGACCTGTAACAACTGACAGTTCTGATTCCCATCAAGGTTCTGAAAACTATATATTAAAGAAACTAAGTTGTTTCATATCTGCTGAAGAGCCTGTACCACGACACACGTCTGATACTTTGAAATCAAATGAACCTTGGGTTGGCAGTGGTTCTATTTCAGGTTTTGATGTGACAATATCCTTGCCCGAGATTGAGGTGAGAAGTATGCGTCATGCTTATTTTAGAATTGGAAATGCTTAACGCATGCTACAAAGAAAATCCATGTATATACTATATAGTTGTACATAATTGCAACTCTGAGCTTCAAGTTACAAACTTGTGTTATAACTAGAGGTGTAAAAGGGTTGGGTCAGGTTGGGTTGCTAAAACACTTTTTGGCCAAAGTTTTATTCTTTTGATAAAGCATTAATGTCAAATATGGTTACAAAGTTATATGAAAGTCAATTTAAGCTAATGCTTCTATTGCTTCAGATGTTGCTTTCAGTTGCTGAACTTTCTGGGGTCTCCAGTAAAGAGACAACTGCCAGTATGCAGCAAAGGCAGTTGCATAATGATGAGGAACCTGCAAGAAATTTTGAGGAAATGGTCCCAGATGGTATTCTTTCTTAATATTTTTTTCCTTTTTTTTTTAATTTTCTGTCGTAGTTGAAAAGTTTATCGCCTAAAATAGACATACACGTTGTATTTGACTTGTAGGGAGTGTCATTGCGATCCAAGATGTTCACCAGCATATGTACATTGTTGTAGAAGGTGCAGAAAGAAAGTACCATTTGGCTGGTGCAATGCATTATTCACTTGCTGGAGAAATGGCTCTTTTCAGGGTTTGCACACTCTCATCACAATAATAATACTTGAAACCACTTCAATACTTGTTTCTAATGATATAATGGTTACTTTTGTACAGGTGAAGTATCATAACCAAAGATTATGGAAATCATCACATCTCTGGTTCACATTAACCTCATTATGTGCCAAGAATGAATCAGGCGAACACCTACAACTAAACTGTAATCCCAGATCAAACTTTGTTGAGCTTTCATGCCCCGGTAACAGTGGGTCAGCACTTTGGAGATCACAGCCTTTCAAGTCTTCAAGTTTTGAAGATGACAGTGAGCTGGAAGCATACAACAATGCAGAAAAGAATCTGTTTTACCTGATAAATAAAAAGAATAACTGTTCTTTAGCTTTTGTTGAAGGCGTTCTAGGGTTTGTAAGCAGTCCCGGGAATCCATTCAAGTGGAAAGTTTTTCAGGATTTTTCTCTAGTCCAGAACCCACTTTTACTTAACAAATCAGTGGAGGAATCTAATACTGTTGCAGAAAACACTTTACCTTTTATTAATGTCACAATGGACAAATTTTCTCTAACAATATATCATGAACTTTCTGATACAACCGAAAAGTTTCCACTTCTTCAAATGTCAATGGTTGTTCCTGAGTTTATCATACAGATTTTGAATACTAAAACCAGAGTGATGACTAGACTTGTAGTTGAGCTATACAGTTTTGATGCCCAGAGAAACTTATGGTAGGCATGCATCGGAGGATTTATGCCTCTTTGTTTTTGTAAATATTCTCTAATTTAGCATTTAAATGCAGGAGCACATTTCTACATCCAGTTGAAGTAAGCATTTTTTGGAGATCTAGGTTTCAAAGCCATGATTCAGGAACTATTTTGCATAAACTGCCTGTTTATTTTTATACTAGAGTTAAAGAGGTAGGCATACGGTAATGATTTGCTTTTATAGTTTTTGTTGTTGACGGAAAAGTGAAATTAATATTATTGATTAACAGTTTCGTGTATCAATGACCGAGCTCTCACTGGACATACTTCTGTTTGTGATCGGAAAACTGGATTTGGCTGGTCCTTATGCAATTCAAAGCTCTGTGATTCTGGCAAACTGCTGCAGGGTATATATATCCTAATTAGATAATCTTTGAATACTTGAAATTGTATTTTATTTTATCAGATTCTGTTAATATCTTTGACATGGAGTTATGGTGCTTTCTAATTGGCAGGTTGAGAACCAGTCAGACCTTATGCTCCTTTGTCAATTTTCAGATAAGCAGTATGCTACAATAGCCAGAAAACAGTCGACAACTATGTTTTTAAGGTATTTTCTCATTAATTTATAACATAGGATTTGTAAAACTCTTCATAAAATGCTATTATATTAACATTATATCAAGTTATTTCAGATAATGGTTATTTTGTCCTTGCCAGGAACTTAGCTTTAGATCAGCCTCCAGAAGCATCGATTGTCTCAATCCAACTTGCAGCACCAGGAGATTTGTACACTCAACCAATTAAGTTTTCACTCTTAAAAACTGGAATATTTGCATGGAGGACACGCATACTTTCTAAAAACGGTACGCCTTTTATGAATCACCTTTACATTGGTCCATGGGACTACTAATATAACTTTTGTCTCTCATGTATACAAACAGATTCGAAAACATTCCCTGGACCGTTCATTATTGTAGATGTTTCATGGAAGTCTGAGGTATTTACTTAATCTATGACTGCTACCCATGTTAAATTTTAAGGCTACATTCCTTTATATATGTCTTAAAAATAAGCTTGTAAACGAACATAAACAAAACTTTTTTGTTCGTTTAGTTAAACAACTGAACATGAACACATGTCTTGTGCTCTCATTTATGTCCATTTGTTTGTCTGTTTAAGTTTGTTCGGTCATACATTCATTTAATCTTTGTAGACTCATTACAACTTAGTCTAGTTTTATGAAATTAAAATATCACACATCACAGTTTAGTCTTTTATTAATATTTTAGGCCCAATGTTCATGTTTACTGGTGTTTGCACGTTATGTTCGTTCTTATATGTTCAGTTATGTTTGTTCATTCATTTGTGTTCGTTTAAGTTCGTGAAAGTAACAAACGAACATAAACGAACACGAACATGGACATGCTATTTTCTCAACGAAACACAAACAAGAAAAACTTGTTCGTTTAATTGTCTCGTGTTCGATTGTTTGTTCGGTTAAAGTTAAAAGAATGAACACGAACATGTCCAGCTCTGTTCGTTTACAAGCCTATTAAAAGTGTTTTTTTGGCAGGATGGCTTGTCTATAACTGTCTCTCCTCTGTTAAGAATACACAACAAAACCGATTTTCCCATTGAGCTACGATTTCAACGACCCGAACAGGAAAATGAGTATGCTACTGTAGTGCTTAAGGCCGGTGGTACAATTGATGATTCTACAACAGCTTTTGATGTCATAAAAGCTTCTGGTGGATCAAAGAAAGCACTAATGTCGTTAAGTGTTAGTAATATCATACTCTCTTTCAGACCTAAAGTTTCTGATGACTCAATGGGATGGTCTGATGAACTGAAAGGAGGAAAAGCTGCTCGTTTATCTGGATTATTTGATAAAATAAGTTACCATGTACGGAAAGCATTCCCTGCTGAGTCAGCAAAGTCATCTTTCAGTACAGCTCGTACTCTTTCAAAATCAAAAGATGATTTGCACTTTTTAATTCAGAGTACTAAAAAAGATGTACCTATTTTACAATCAGAAAGACGGGCTTCAACTGTTTCATTATTAGAGCAAAAAGAAATATATATTCTTCCAACTGTTCAGATATCTAACCTATTACAATCAGAGATACAAGTGGTTTTGAGTGATAAAGGTAATATGAAATATAAAATATCGAATATCCTATAGTATTTTACTATTTTTTTTGCCCAAGTTGACTCTTTAGGTTTGTGTATGACCTTTTTACAGATCGATCTTTACCACAAGACAAACATGCAACAATTCCTTGCGGATCAAGCGTTAATTTGTATGCTAATCCTGAAGTAATGTTCTTTACCGTTACTTTGACTGTTTTTGGATTAACCTGCAAACCTGTAAATTGTGGTGATTGGGCTAAAAAGTTACTGAAGAAGAAAAAGGATAATAGAAATTTGGATATGGAGTTAAATTTTGGGGATGGAAGATATTTTGGTTCTTTAAGGTTGTCTTGTGGACATAGGGGCATATTGGAGGTATATAATTATATATAATATGTTTTTCTCTGTATATGTGACTTATATAACCTCGATATCCAAAGCTGATTTGTTATAAATCTGCAGGCTGCTATATTTACACCATACACACTGAAAAACAACACTGAGTTTGGTTTATTTTGTCTTGCACCTTACCATAATCCCCTATCAAGGTATCCCATCTTTTAGGCTTGTAAACAAATCGAACAAACACGAGCGGGGCATGATCATGTTCGTTCATTTAACTTTAACCTTAACCGAACAAACGATCGAACACGAACAGTTAAACGAATGGGGGTTTCTTGTTCGAGTTCGTTCATTAAGAAAAACGTGTTCATGTTCATTCATTTATAGTATAAACGAACAGTTCACGAGCATAAATAAACGAATAGTTGAACATAGAACTGACATAAACGAACATAACTAAGCAAACCCCAATTAAAAGTAAACGTGATTATCAATCTAGTGGGCATATTTAATTAATTAAACTAGACTAATTTGTAATCGGTGGTATTTTAATTTAATTAAGCTAGACTAAATTTGTAACGGGTAAGTAATAAAGAATACATAAACGGACAAACTTGGAAAACATATAAAAATGAGCATAAATGCATGTGCACAAACATAAGCGATGAACAAGACATGTGTTCATGTTCGTTCGTTTAGCTAAATGAACAAAAAGTTTTGTTCGTGTTCATTCGTTTATCAAATAAAGTTATATAAACGAATTTCCTATCGAACGGTTCACTGAAGGTTCAGTTCGTTTACATGCCTACCATCTTTATTATTTTTCACACATGAAAACATCTATTTCATCTAGCACAACTTTTTATATCCAGAAATGAAGCCGATGAACTTTGTTCTAAAGGATATTCACAGCTAGGAGCTTTACTGCCTCCCAAGTCAGCTATATCATGGTTCCTTAGGTAGTTATTAACTTATTATTCACTGATAATATTTTAACCTCCATCAAATTGTTTAAAATAAAGTAAATTTATCTTTTAATGCTGTTAGAACAAACAAAGTGTCCCTGAAATTGTTGGATGACAAAGCAACCGAAAAGGCGTTATTAGATCTGGATGCTGTATCTGGCCTTACAGAGATAAATCTAGATATTGAAGAAAAAATAGGGCTCAAATATATTACAAAATTAGGTGTTTCGTTACACCCGTCTATTGGGAAAGCTGTTCCATCACAAATAGTATCTTTGAGTCCAAGATATGTAGTGTTGAATGAATCAGATGATATAATCACTCTTCGTCAGTGTAATTTAGAGGTTAGCTCTCAGTTATTACTTCCAACTTAAATTTTTTAAAAATTTCACTAACATTTTATTTTGAAGGATGACCTGGAGGGTATGACAACAGTCAGCAGTAAACAGAGAAAAGCTTTACGACTTTGCAACAAAACAAGCAAAAAGCGGGAAACTAGCATTTTTGAAAACTTTATCAGAAAGCATCGAAACACTCAAGATGATTCATTGCTGTTTATACAGTTTAAACCAAATGATGCTAGATTAGGCTGGTCGGGGCCCGTTTGTGTTGCTTCAATGGGGAGATTTTTTATAAAATTCCGAAAAACATCTATAGACGTTTCTGAAACCGAAGAAAACACACACGAGTTTGCTGTTGTTATTGTTTCAGAAGAGAATTCGTCTCTTGTGCTACGGTTTCATAGACCGCCTAACATGAGTTTACCTTACAGAATTGAGAATGGTTTGCATGATGCATCTATTACTTACTATCAAAAGGTGAGGGTAAAACAGTCTTTTTACATCATCAAAACATGTTTATTAAATGTTTAAATCTAATTCTGTTATTTTTAAATCACAGGGTTCAACAGAGCTGGAGACTTTAGGATCTGAAAAGCAAGTTAATTACGTCTGGAATGATTTATCTCTTACTCATAAGCTAGTTATCCAAATAAGTGGTACTTCTTTATAGTAATTTAATAAAAACATTGGTTTAATATGTATAACAAAGTCATAATTAAATGTGATGTTAATTTGATATTAATATCTTTTGTAGGTTTGCATCTTCTACGTGAAGTGAATTTGGATAAAGTGCGTGCATGGAAACCGTTCTATAAATTCGGGAAACAAAGAGCATTAGGGTTTAATTTCCCTCTAGATAAGAAGGCTGGAGACAAAGTTAAACTGAATAGTTTTAGTCAACTAAATGAGACACATATGGTGAATGTCGGTTATGAAGTTTATGCAGATGGTCTCACAAGAGTTCTTAGAATTTGTGAACGTAACGAGAGTCGTAAATTGGATAAAGATTTTCAGCCTGGTGCAAAAATTACAGTAAGAATCTCCAGATTTTCCATCAGTTTATGCGATCGTGCCAAACAGGTTAGTGAGTTAGTCTCTTAGTTTATTATCTTTTACTAATAACTTGCAGATTGTGTCCTTAAACTTCAATAAGTATATAAAACGTCCCCGAAGTGCATATGTTGTCACACTTTTCGTCCTTTCCACTAAATGGTGTTAACTGTTTCTGTTAATTTTTCATAAATGGCTATTTTGCCCTTACTACTAAAGAACAAAACGTGTAAAATTCAGTTATTTTTTTTCCTAATGTTCTCATAGAGCGGCTAAGTTCGTTTACACCCCTAAATTAAGTAAGTAGTTTGTTTGAAATTAAATAATAATAATAATAATAATATTTAAATGATAATTAAATAATAATAATAGTAACACAAAATGAGAAAAACTAAAATTCTATCAAACAAACGAAAATAAATAAGTTATAAAAAATTATACTTTAATAAAATAAATAAAATGATTAATCAATTAATAGAAATTTTATAGTAAGAAAAAAGGCAAACAAGAAAACAATTGTGAAAATTACACATTTTGTTCTTTAGTAGTAAGAGAAAAAAGGTCATTCTTGAAACACTACAAAAAAAAGTCACACCAGTTGGTGGAAAGGACGGAATTTTTGACACCATATGAACTTCCGGGACATTTTTTGTACTTACTGAATTCAAAGGACACGATCTGCTAGTTTCCCTTTACATAAACTCATAAAGGATGAAAACTGTAACTAATGCTAAAAACTTTTAATATATTCACATATAAATTTGTCACTGAAGGAAGAAGAATCAGAACGGACACTTATCTACACGCCAATTATTGTTATTCGGCTAAATGATATCAGTCTGGATTCATTGCTCACCGATCAGCAAAAAGTTAATCAGATTAGGGTTCAGGTATCTTTACATACAAGTATGATATTAACTTTATTATGTTACCTATTTGTTTTGATCAATTCAAAAGATAATATATCATTGTAACTGCAGTCTTTGAGTGTGGATCAAAAGTGGATCGGAGCTCCATTTGCAGCAATGCTTCGCGGGCATCAAAGTGGATTCTCGGATACAAGTGACAGTATGCTCCGTGTAGTACTTATTCTGCTTCCATCCAGTTCAAACATTAGACAAGTGAAATACTCGTCCATTGTTCTCCAGGTAAAACAGAAACACATAGCTTCTAGGCTTGTAAAAGAACACAAACAGAGCATGTTTGTGTTCTTAACATTATCTGAACAAACGATTGGGTGCGAACACTTAAACTAACCTGAAAAGGGGGGGGGGGGATGAATATCTTTGTGTTCATTTACGTCCGTTTGTTAACAGTATAAACGACCGTAGACATACATAACTGAGCTAAAACCAGTTAAAAGTAATGTGGAGAACAATGTGTTGGGCCTAACAAATTATTTAAACTAAAGTAAGGGCGTGTTTGGTGTGAAAACGTTATGCGATCCAGGAACAGGTCGCTAACATGATACATACACGATATTGAGACGTAATTGGTGATAATCGAGCATAAGATGAACTACTTGACGTTTAACTGAATGATTTCATTGAGCATATCATAGCGTATTTTGTTCATGTTCACTAAACGTTTGGTAATTTGGTTTGTTACATGCCTGCTAGCTTCCTTCAGTAAAATTTCCTGAATTTTTGTAATATTTAATGCAATTTTTCCGTATTTGTAGCCAGTTGACTTGAATCTGGATGAGGAGACCCTCATGAAAATCGTCCCCTTTTATAGAAAATCACTCAGTGACCCAAATACTCCTAGTCGACAGTATTACTTTGATCATTTTGAGATTCATCCAGTAAAGGTTTATTTCTAATCTCTGTATGCTTTATATATATTTGATTACCATTTCTTATAAAAATATTAAAAGCATTGATTACATTTCTTTTGAAGATCATAGCAAGCTTTCTCCCAGGAGATTCATATTCTAGCTATAATTCAACACAGGAGACATTAAGAACTTTGCTGCACAGTGTAATAAAGGTCCGTCATGAGAATTTTGCACATCCATAAAACGACATAATATATGTTTTTGATTTTATAAACTTTTGTATAATCTATCAGGTTCCAGAAATTAAAAACAAGACCGTGGAGCTGAACGGTGTACTAGTTACTCATGCTTTAATTACCCTAAGTGAACTTTCTATAAAGTGTGCACAGCATTATTCATGGTTAGTATATCATCTAAACTTTAAAATTGTTTATTCTTTATGATGTTATTATATTTATCTCATAATTTATCAATTTTTATTATTTATGTAGGTATGTGATGCGAGCAATCTATATTGCAAAAGGAAGCCCATTGCTTCCTCCAGCATTTGCTTCAATTTTTGATGACCTGGCTTCTTCATCCCTTGATGTCTTTTTTGACCCTTCAAGTGGCTTGGTGAAACTTCCTGGTTTGACCCTAGGTATATATTTCTCTCTTAAGTACGTGTCATATTTAAATTAAGAGTTAGATACGGTTTTAATCCCCGTGGTTTGACCCAAATAACCATTTTTGTCTGTTAGTTTAAGTTTCACTTTTTAGTCCAATAGTTTCATTTTCGTACCAATTAAAGTCAGCCCACTAAGCCCATCCAAATTCTCTTCAAACTTTTTTTGAAAGACCAAAATGCCCTTGTATTTAAAATCTAAAACTAACTTAGAAAACCAATATATACAAAGCTACAAATCTGACTAAAACAAGAAAAGTTTAAACTAATGGAGAAAAAGGGTTGTTTGGATCAAACCATAGTAGCTAAAACCGTATATAACTCTTAAATTACTTATATTTTGGTATTTCTCATTGGCTTTTGGTAATGTTTCAAAATCGTATTCTTTACAGGTACATTTAAGCTCCTGAGTAAATGTATAGACGGTAAAGGCTTCTCGGGGACCAAGCGTTATTTAGGTGATTTAGGGAAAACTGTAAGTACTTTTTCTGATTTACTTATTTATTAATTATATTTGTTTATATTTGTCAAGTTGCATAAACTCTTTGATGATGCAGTTAAAAACTGCTGGATCAAATATACTTTTTGCTGCTGTCACCGAGATTTCAGATTCTGTTCTGAGAGGAGCAGAAACCAATGGATTTAATGGAATGGTAAATATCTTTTTCATTTATAATATAAATCTTCTGTGGTTATAAGAAAATTACAAGATGTTTCTTTTTCTAGTTTAATGGTTTTCAACAAGGAATACTAAAATTGGCAATGGAGCCATCTGTACTGGGGAGCGCTTTCACAGAAGGTGGACCCGATAGAAAAATTAAACTCGATCGTAATCCGGGTATTGATGAGGTAATTTATATAATTTGAATTTTTGTTTTGTGTTTTATGTAAATAAGCTATTTTTTTACGTTGATATATCTTTTCTTGAATTTCACAGTTATTTATAGAAGGATATTTGCAAGCTATGTTGGATACAATGTATAAGCATGAATATCTCAGAGTGAGAGTGATTGATGACCAGGTACACTTGTACCATTGCCACCTGGCACCTGTTAATTTGCATCGTAATTATCTTAGGTTTGATGAACATTCAACAACCTTGTTTAAATTTAATGATGTTTGTAGGTTGTACTGAAGAATCTACCACCAAACAGTGTACTTATAGACGAAATTATGGACCATGTAAAAGGCTTCCTTGTAAGCAAGGGGTTACTAACCGGAGAGACTTCATCTTATTCGTTACGTCATCTCCGATCACAAAATGCAAGTCTACATAACCTCTATATTTTATTTATTTATTATTATTATTATTATTATTATTATTATTATTATTATTACTACATCCGATTTGATGGTGTAAGCGTTCTTGCAGGAATGGAGAGTTGTTCCAACCGTTTTGACTTTATGCGAGCACCTGTTTGTAAACTTTGCAATCGGGTGGTTGAGAAAGCAGGCGGGTGGTTTGAGCTCTAAAATTAAATGGGATAGTAAGTTTAAGTTTGGTGGGGAAAAGGCGGTTATAAAACAGGAGAGTAAGGTTTCTGTTTGGAAATGGGGTGTTGGACGGTTCGTGTTTGCAGGTTTAGTTGCGTACGTTGATGGTAGGTTATGTCGTTCGATTCCTAATCCCGTTGCTAGACGTATAGTTAGTGGATTTGTGTTGAGTTTTCTTGACAAAAATGATGATAGTTGAGCATGACAGCTTGTTTTGTATATTATGTATAAAATGGTTTAGGCCAATAATATAGGTGTGGAAATATGGGAGGAAGTATTTACTGCTGGTTGAGATACTGTTTAGAATTTAGATAATTCATAAAACATCATGGTAGTATATACACCTCAATACATATGAGATTCGAATCGAATCGAACTGCCTTGGATGCCCGGGCCTAATACATCCGTACTATTTAATCTTAATGTAACAAACGAGTCAAAACCATATCACATACTAAATAAAAATGCATTTCGGGATGTCGGCCTTATCACGTCGTTCATGTTTTTAACACCGGCATCGGGACACCTGAAATAGTGTTCTGGCCCGTACCCGTCAGTGTCGAACTCCAACCCTTTATTCCGTCCATCCTCTAAAGTAATTAAAAACATTTAATGTTTTGGCCCGTACCCGTTAGTGTCGAACTTTAACCCTCCATTCCGCCCCCCTCTAAAGTAATAAAAAAACATTTAATGTTCTGGCATACCTGTTAGTATCGAACTCTGACCCTCCATTTCGCCCCCCTCTAAATTAATAAAAAAACATTTAATTTTCTGACCCGTATCAAAGTAATAGTCGTTAATCGTTATGATATGTTTATATATGATACCTGCATTTAAAAACTCGAGCCCGTTATCAAGTTTCTCACGCGGTAACACACTAGTTTCATAAAAGGAAATTGTAATAATAATAATAATAATAATAATAACTAACTACTCCCGCTAATGATCTAAACCCCAACGGTCATCAAACCTTGCTTTCCAATTAATAATTATAAGCCTCCGATTCCATTCAGTTTTCATTCGTTCGTTGGTCTAAAATATCGATTACTCGGCGTCTGAATCCACCACAACTCACCGATTCAACGGTTTAAACGATTCGATTCAATTCAATTCTCCAATGCAATTGTGCGGTTCATCAATCCGGTAACAAAACCGAATCTCTTATTAATTACGATACTACTCTGATAATTATTCCTATTGCTATTACTATTACTTAGGGTTATAATAATTGTATTTAGTGTTTAGCTGTTGAGGTTCATTTAACAGCCGATTTGGTTAATCATCACTCAAAGGTACTTTCTAGTTTCTAGGTATTAGGTACGCGTAATTAATTACCGACTGCTGGTGATCTATGGTTATAGCTTTTAAGTGGTTAATGGTAGACGTAGTAACCGACTGATTATTATGTATTTATTATAAAACCATTACCAAGGATGCTTGAATGTTTGTATATATAAGTCGAGGTTCATTGTAGAACACTGTAGTTTATGCGAGAACGAAAAAGCAAACTAGATCGTTTAGTTTTTTAATTAATGATTTTGTATTTTTTTAAAGTTTTTCTACTTCATACATGCAAATGTGTATGTTATGTATATTTGTAATCGTTAAACTGATTTGTTTCATTTAACAATTTTTTGCAAGTTAGTTTGATGGTTTTTTTATGTATATAACATATGTGTTTGCATCTAAGTTGTATAAATTCAGATGAAAAATATGAAACATTAATAAAAAAATAAACAATTTGGATTTTTTTTTGTTCTCGTCATAACTTAGAGTTCTATAGTAACCACTTATTATATATATACATTTAAGTAATTTAAGTTATTCATTTTCCAGTGTAAAATAATGCTTAGGGACTTACGGATTGATCTATGGTAATAGCTTTTAAGTGGTTAATGATAGACGATAAGGTAATAATGTGGAGTAAATAATGATAGGAGAGTTATGCGGAGAGCCAAATGAAACATAGATCAAGGCCAATTTCGTATTCGTGCTTCAAAAGGCAAACTTGTCTTTTGACTCTTTGTTCTGCATACACCAACTTTAGTTTCTAATGGTTTACGTAGGTCTTTTGTGTGTATTGCCATTAAGTGTCTCATAACTCAAAACTAAGCTTATGACTGAAAATATACATTTTTCCGTGAATAGTTGTACTACTCTCATCTCGGGATTACAAGGGTAATACTTTTTCCTATAAGTAGCGTAAGATCGTTGGATCATGTACATACACTATTTTATCATTGAATATAAAGTGCTGATCTTATGCGAGATCTCTTTTGTATGCTTGCTTAAACCTAGAGAACCAATCTCTTCTGTAATGCTAAGCATAGAACTAGAGATTGTGCATATCTATTCAATCCGCTTTTTTTGTTTAGTAAACAAGATAACCTGATCTCTTATGTTATGCTTGCGCATAGACCTAGAGTATCTTATGTATATTTAAAATGGCCAAAAAGATTGTAGATATCCTCTATTTATGTTTAAAAACAAGATAGCCTGATCTCTTCTGTTATGCTTGCACATAGACCTAGAGTATCTTGTGTATCTTTGTAAATAGTCAAAAAGGCTTTGTATATCCAATTTATTTATGTTCAATAAAAAAGATAACCTGATCTCTTCTGTTATGCTTGCGCATAGACCTAGAGTATCTTGTGTATCTTTAAAAATAGTCAAAAAGACTGTATATACGTTATTTATGGTTAATAAAAATGATAATCTGATCTCTTTTGTTATACTTGCGCATAGACCTAGAGTATCTTGTGTATCTTTAATGATAGTCAAAAAGACTATCATCTATTTATGTTTAATTAACAAGATAACCTGATCTCTTCTGTTATGCTTGCGCATAGACCTAGAGTATCTTGTGTATCTTTAAAAATAGTCAAAAAGACTGTATATACGTTATTTATGGTTAATAAAAATGATAATCTGATCTCTTTTGTTATACTTGCGCATAGACCTAGAGTATCTTGTGTATCTTTAATGATAGTCAAAAAGACTGTCATCTATTTATGTTTAATTAACAAGATAACCTGATCTCTTCTGTTATGCTTGCGCATAGACCTAGAGTATCTTGTGTATCTTTAAAAATAGTCAAAAAGACTGTGTATATACGTTATTTATGGTTAATAAAAAAGATAACTTGGTCTCTTTTGTTATGCTTGCGCATATACCTAGAGTATCTTGTTTATCTTTAATGATAGTCAAAAAGACTGTCATCTATTTATGTTTAATTAACAAGATAACTTGATCTCTTCTGTTATACTTGCGCATAGACCTAGAGTATCTTGTGTATCTTTAAAAATAGTAAAAAAGACTGTGTATATACGTTATTTATGGTTAATAAAAAAGATAACCTGATCTCTTCTGTTATGCTTGCGCAGAGACCTAGAGTATCTTTTGTATCTTTAAAAATAGTCAAAAAGACTGTATATACGTTATTTATGGTTAATAAAAAAGATAACCTGATCTCTTTTGTTATGCTTGCGCATAGACCTAGAGTATCTTGTGTATCTTTACTGATATTCAAAAAGACTATCATCTATTTATGTTTAATTAACAAGATAACCTGATCTCTTCTGTTATGCTTGCACATAGACCTAGAGTATCTTGTGTATCTTTAAAAATAGTCAAAAAGACTGTGTATATACGTTATTTATGGTTAATAAAAAAGATAACTTGGTCTCTTTTGTTATGCTTGCGCATAGACTTAGAGTATCTTGTGTATCTTTAATGATAGTCAAAAAGACCATCATCTATTTATGTTTAATTAACAAGATAACCTGATCACTTCTGTTATGCTTGCACCTAGAACTAGAGTATCTTGTGTATCTTTAAAAATAGTCAAAAAGACTGTGTATATATGTTATTTATGGTTAATAAAAAAGATAACCTGATCTCTTCTGTTATGCTTGCGCATAGACCTAGAGTATCTTGTGTATCTTTAAAGAGTCAAAAAGACTATCATCTATTTATGTTTAATTAACAAGATAACATGGTCTCTTCTGTTATGCTTGTGCATAAACCTAGACTATCTTGTGTATCTTTAAAAATAGTCAAAAAGTTTGGTGTTTTTTTAAATCTTTTTATTATATTGTCCTCTCACGATCAAGGACTTTATATTTGTGATTAAATAGTTCAAGTGTGTTAAGGTGAATCCTTACCTTATCTTGAAAGTGGATTGCTTAATATTTTTTGAGTGAGAGGTCTATTATTACATGAATAAAATTACCGAAAACATGATAAATGACGCGGAAAGTTGAGGCGACTGATTAGATCTATGTTTAAAGTTTTAGATATGATGACAACTATGATCATGGTTTGATTATAATATTCAGTGTGTGTTTATCAAATGTGAAAAACCGGATGATAAATAACACATTAACTTAGTTCAAGGTCACTTTTATGTTATCTCTTCTAAAGATAAATTTTAATCTGCATTTTCATATTTCTGTAACATGTATCTGGTTTTGAACATATCGGAGTGGTGGAGGATGGCCACATTCTTCACAGTTGACGGATTGTTTGCCTTCAAGGTTGGTAGATTTCTTCTTTTGAAAGTTGCATTATTAGCTCTTTTGTTTTTTTGAAATTGATAGAAAATTGTAGTAGTGTTACAACAAAAACTAGGATCTTCACGCAACCAATCTGTTTGTTTTGACAGATTAGACAAAGGAATTTTTGAAATCATTAAAAGACAACATGGTGTTAAAGAATGAGATGAGCACACCTTTTGAATAACCCAACGATTAATCGTTTAGTCCCAAACAGAGGGCTGATTTGGTTTTAGCCTGTAGGTACTTTATAATTGGCTTTTGTTTTCATTATTATTATTATAACTTTTATATACAGCTTAGTAAAATTATACATTTAAGCAAGAGTCTATTATGATATTAAATTTATGTTCATTTTAACTTAAAAAAAAAACTTCAAACTAAACTACTTTTAAGTTTGAAAAAAAAAACAATATAAAAAAGTTTGAGAAAACAGTATAATAGTTTTCCTGCTAGGACCAGGTGTAGTGGTCACGTTGTTGGCCAACGTTTTGTGAAAACGCGGGGGGTACACCGCCCCCCTGCGTTATGTTGAATTTTTTTTTGTGCGTTTTAGATACAACGCGGATAATGTCAACAAAAAACAAGTGTATAACTCTGGAAACACCGCCCCCCTCCAAGTTATGGAGGCTTTATGACTACACTTGTTTTTTGTACAAAACCATAACTCTGACTGGGCGCCACGTGGCGCATAACCCCTGGATGTGGAGCTTTACGACTACACATGGTCTAAGATTGAATAATGTATAAGCATAATTTATTGTATTGATACGATACTAATCCGGTTTCATTTTTGGGGTGAGTGTGTGACACATCGGAGATGGAGGTGCTAACATCATAAATGATGCTCTGAGTCTTACTACTGTGGATGTATGTGTTGTTGCTTGCATATGTTTGAAATATCTTCTGCTCGTTAAAGGTTTGTCGCTTTAAAATAATCAGCTTACTGTGGATATTGCTTCTAAAAGTTTATTGACTTTTTCAGTATTTCAGTGCAGATCATTTTATGACAGAAGATGTTATTATACCGCTGATTCAGCTTCAGCCTCTGTTCAGGTATATCATAACTTTAGTTTGAGTTTACTCTTATAGGATTTTACGGGTCATCAGATGTCTAATCAGCCAGTAATAACTCCGGTTATCTAGAATGCCCTTTGACCCATGACAAACTTATTAGATAAACCGACCCGTATCCCAAATGCCCTTGTACTTCCATTGTGACCTGTACAAATGATTCGACTAGCTCGAACGTTGGGAACGAAGGCTTGAATGTGAAAAAATAGCTGACTCTTGCAAGTTTGTGGCCAGCGATCACCCTCTAAGCTATACGCTTGATAACGAACTAAAGGGCTCGAAGCTATAGAAGCTCTACAAAAAGCAGTTCTTATGAATTTATGAATGATTATAAAAAATGACCCACACAGAATTTGTATCAGTTGCCCAAAACTGCCACAATTTGCAAAAACCTTTTCAGATTACTTCTATATCTTGGAATTTAATTCCCAAGATCAACTTCACATTTAGATGGCCTTGTGACATTGTGCTTAAAACTACATGCTTGTGATCAATGGCCAACATATAAAAAGGTCTGCGTTTTGCCTGAAAATTGAATATTTAAACTATTTAAATATTGTATATATATATGGTGAGGCTCATTTTAGAACATCGAGTTTATGCGAGAACGAAAAAGCAAACTAGATCGTTTGATTTTAAATTAATTGTTGACGAAAAAATGAGGGTGGCAGGCTTCATGAACGCCATCACCTCCAAATACCTCACAAGGGACTTTAACAAGTGCCTACCTAAAACCCTTGAAAAAGCTCTTGAGCGGGCTGAAGCTCATATCCGAGGCGAAGAGGCTGTTGATTTCAAAGAACAAAGAAAAAGGGCTCCTAGTTGGCGAGGCAATAGCCCCAACCGAAAGAAAGGGAGCTACAACCCCTATGACAAATATTCAAAAAGCTCAGATCAACGAAGGCCTGAAGGTTGGAACCCTCCAAGCAGGGAAAAGACTGTGAACTTCACATCCTTAACCAAAACACCTCAGGAGATCCTTGCCACTGAAGAGGTAAAACACAACTTCCGACCTCCTCGACCCTTGCCCAAGAGCAAGAAGAACGAAAACTCCACCACAGAACATTAGCAGAAACCTGGAAGCTTATGTCGATGATTTGGTGATCAAAAGCAAAACCGAACGTCAAATGCTTGATGACATAGAAGAAACCTTCCAAAACCCGAGGAAGATCAATATGAAGCTCAATCCTGGGAAATGTTCATTTGGGTTCGAAGAAGGCAAGTTTTTGGGACACATTGTGGGTAAACAAAGCATAAAAGCCAATCCCAACAAAGTTAAGGCTGTTCTTGAAACTAAATCTTCACAAAGCAAAAAAGAAGTGGAAAACCTGAACGGAAGGCTTGCAGCCTTGAAGCGTTTTACCTCCAAGCTTGCTGAGAAATCCCTACCCTTTTTCAAAACGTTAAAGGGTTGCACAAACAAGAAAGACTTCAGGTGGACAGAAGAAGCAGAAGAAGCCTTCAGCCAAATGAAGCAACACTTGGCTTCACTTCCAGCTATTGCAGCCCCTGAAGCAGGAGAACTGATCTCTGTCTATCTCTCAGTCGCTGAAGAAGCATTAAGCGCGGTT